>NW_027256884.1:127609978-127747478 GCF_029215685.1 Pituophis catenifer annectens
CCCTTAAATTTTAGGTTTACTTTCCAGCTAGGAATATAGTGGTGAAATGTAAAATTTGTTACTACCGGTTCCGTGGGCGTGGCTTGGTAGGGGGAGGGGATAATGTGACTGGGGTGGGCGTGGCCAACATTTTTTTACTTTTTTCAAAAAAATTATATTTATTAAATTTCCAAAGATTAAAATACACAGTACAAAAAGAAACATAATGAAAAAGCAAGAAAGCAAGAAAAACACATACACACACACACACAAAAGCAAAAAATATAAACAACCAAAAAGAATATCAAATATCAAATATTTAAATAAAATATCAAATAAATAAAATATATATAATATATATATTTATTTTCTTTTCGTAGGCCTTTATGTGTATTTCTCTTTAGCCAGGTTCTTCCTACGTAAACCAAGATTTTTATGCAGCCCTAGTTCAGTGAAATCACAATCCACTAGTTTCTAGGCTTTTTTCAGGCAGCCAGCAAACACTCTGCTGCCCATTGGGAGACTAAGGAGACTATAATATATATAATATATTATATATATTATATAATATAATATATTATATATAATTATATATAATATATATATGTATGTATGTATGTATGTATATAAAAATATATAATATTACAAACTATTCTAAATATTTATTTATTTATTTATTTATATAATATAAATAAAATATCAAAATTTCAGTACTAATAACTTTTCTGCATCGGTATCTCTAGCCTATTTAACCTCTTTACACAAATTCTACTTCTAAATATCTCTGTCTTAAACTTACATCTTTATCTAAATTATCTTGAGTTCTATTTACTTTTTTAAAGCATTTCTTTTACTACCGATTCAGGCGAATAGGTAGTAAAAAAAATGCTTTAAAAAAGTAAAAAAAAAAAAAAAGGTTCTGATGATCGGGCGGCACAGCTGATTTTTGGAAGCTTTTTTTTTACTTTTTTAAAGCATTTTTTTTACTACCTATTCAGTCAAACCAGTAGCATTTTTTACTACAGGTTGGGGTGAACTGGCCCGAACTGGTAATATTTCACCCCTGTGTCCCATGTGACCCCGGGACAGTGCAACCTTTCTGTTGTGAAGCGAAACATTTCTTGAGTGAGTTCTGCCCCATTTTACAACCTTTCCTTGCCACAGTTGTTAAGTGAATCACTGCCGTTGATAAGTTAGTAACCTGGTGGTTCAATGGATCTGGCTTTCCCCCCTTGACTTCGCTCGTCAGAAGGTCGCAAAAGGGGATCCCTGAGACCGTCATAAAATATGAGTCACTTGCCAAGCATCTGAATTTTGATCACGTGACTGTGGGGGATGCTGCAACGGCCGCAAGTGTGAAAAACTGGTCTGTTTCACCTCAGAGAAATTATAACCCTTCCCATTCAAATAATTACATTACCAATAAAAATTGGCTATTTGTAATAATACTAGGTAAAAAGAAAAAAAAAGTACATATACACATAAGTTATACAGCAAGACCTCTGACAGTACAGAATTCTTTTCAGAAAAGCAACAAAGGAAATAGAATTTTTCATTATGAATCATTTGCACTGAAAAGCACAGGAAAAAACGTGAATAATAGCACAATTAGTAATGACTTCCTTCAATGACGTTGTAATTTTGAACGGTCACTAAAGGAGCGGTTGTAAGTTAGGGCTACCTGTGTTCTAACTGTTCATAAATAATTATTGTAGCCTTTAACAATAAATAAATAAATAACGTTTGCCATTTGGTTACATTAAAAGGTGATCCCTCTCTGTTTTTCAGGTGCTTAAAGTTTCTGGGAGGCAGGCACCCCACTTTGGTGCTCCCACTCGTCCCTGAATTGTTGGGGACCCACCCTTTCTTCGACACCCCAGAACCAGACATGGATGATCCGGCTTGTATCCTTTCCTCCCCACATACCAGTGGTGGGTTCCTCCCGGTTCGGTCCGGTTCAGCCGAGCCGGTAGCAGTGACGATATGACGTCACCGAACCGGTTCTTCCCCCCCCGCCCTCCCACCCCCCCACGTTATTCTTACCTTTTATTTGGTCCCACCCCCAATCTATTGCTGCCTCCTGAGTCCCAGCTGATGACTAGAGGGGAAAAAACTGTTTAAACTCTTGCCGCGGGGCTTCCAAGGGCCGCCCTACAGCTGATCAGTGTTAAAAGCAAACAAATGAGTCGGGTCGTAAGTGCGAGGACTGGTCGTAAGTGCGAGGACCTTCCAGAAACGACTCTGACCAGCTAGCCACGCCCACCTAGTCACATGACCTCCAAGCCACACCCACAAAATAAGCCACGCCCACAGAACCGGTAGTAAAAAAAATTAGAACCCACCCCTGACACATACCTGTTCGGGGGGGTTAATGCTCCAAAGCAGGCGTGGGCAACTGTGGCCCTTTTACAACCTGTGGACTTCAACTCCCAGAATTCCCGAGCCAGCTTGGCTGTCTCGGGAATTCTGGGAGTTGAAGTCCACAGGTTGTAGAAGGGCCACAGTTGCCCACCACCCCTGCTCCAAAGGAATTCAGATTTTGTGCACAAAACCGTTTGTGGTTTTTTTTTTTTTTTTTTTTAAATTTGATTTATATGCAAGCCGCCAGTAGGTGGGGCAGAAAGTTTGAGTTGCAATGCGCATGCAAGCCACCTTTTGCGCCAGTTGTGGTTTCCTGGGGTATCGTGAAAAGAGAAGCCATCAGTAAAATTGCAGCTGTATTCTAGCATCCATTTGGTTGACGAATGCGGATTTGCTTGCTCCTTTAAGCCTGAAAGCCAGCTAGAGGACTTTGGGCCAGTCGCCAGGAGACTGTGAATTCTAGTTCTGCCTTAGCCATTAAAGCTGGCTGGGGGACTTTGGGCCAATCGCCAACAGAAAGCAAGTTCTAGTTCCAGTGATCTCTAGGTGGGGTTCACATAATTTACCTACCGGTTTGCCCAGCACCAAAAATGTGAGCTCGCGACTTTGGTGCACATGCCCTGGGTCAAAAACGTGTCTAAATAGAACAGCATAGAGACGGGGCAGGCTAGCGGGTCTATCCGCGATTTCTGCTACCGGTTCGCTTGAACAGGTCGGAACCGGCTGAATATCACCTCTGGCCTTAGCCATGAAAGCTAAGGGGAGAAGCGAGGAGGGGAGACGAAAGGAAGACGAAGTAGGAGAGGAAGGAGAAGGAGAAATGAAAAGGAAGGGGAGGGGGGAAGGGGAAAGGAAAAAAGGAAGAAATAGCAAGAGTACTTACTGTAGGCTTATATCCGTGTTGGCATGCGTGCTACAGGTGGCACGCTGAGCCATATCGGTGGGGCACGTGAGCATTGCCCTAGCTCAGGTATGCCGGCCAGCTGATTTTCAGGCCTTCTGGGCCCACTGGAGGTCGGGAAACGGGTCGTTTCCTGCTTCCGGAGGGCCTCAGGGGCTGAGGAAGGCCGTTTTTCGCCCTCCCCAGGCGCCAATAAAGCCTCTGGAGGCTGGGAAGGGCAAGAAACGGGTCTACGGGACCCACCGTGCCATCGCATGCCAAAAGCAGGGGGAGTGGGGGGAGTTGGACGTGCATGCACGGGGGGGCAGGGTGCATTGAGTTATGAGTGTGGGCACATACACACACGACCCCCCCCCCCACGGTCCCCCCGCTTTTGGCACGCGACGGCAAAAAGGTTAGCCATCACTGGCTTATATACTACTTCACAGTGCTTTTACAGCCCTCTCTAAGCAATTTACAGAGTCAGCCTCTTGCCCCCCAACCATCTGGGTCCTCATTTTACCCACCTCGGAAGGACAGAAGGCTGAGTCAACCTTGAGCCGGTCAGGATCGAACTCCTGGCTGTGGGCAGAGTCAGCCTTCCATCCTGCATTCTAACCACTCTTGCCACCAGGGCTCGCCTGTTGTACTTCTGATTTTGTGCTACTCTAAACTCGCCATGACAGAGGAGGGACGCGGTGGCTCAGTGGCTAAGACGCTGAGCTTGTTGATCTTTGAAAGGTCAGCAGTTCAGCGGTTCGAATCCCTAGTGCCGCGTAACGGAGTGAGCTCCCGTCACTTGTCTCAGCCTCTGCCAATCTAGCAGTTTGAAAGCACGTAAAAAATGCAAGTAGAAAAAATAGGGACCACCTTTGGTGGGAAGGTAACAGCGTTCTGTGCGCCTTTGGCGTTGAGTCATGCCGGCCACATGACCACGGAGACGTCTTCGGACAGCGCTGGCTCTTCGGCTTTGAAACGGAGATGAGCACTGCCCCCTAGAGTCAGGAACGACTAACACATATGTGCAAGGAGAACCTTTACCTTTACCTAAACTCACCAGCTTTGTTCCTCCAGTTGCCAAACCATATTCCCCCCACCCTTTGGCACTTAAAAGTGGCGTAGGAGGCTAATGCCTCCTAAGGCAGCATTTAACATCCGGCTGCCTGCAATTACTGTGAGTTCAATTCTCACCAGGCTCAAGGTCGACTCAGCCTTCCATCCTTTCTAAGGTAGGTAAAATGAGGACCCAGTTTGTGGGAGCAATAAGCTGACTTTGTATGAATATACAAAAGTATGAAGGCTATTGCTTAACGCATTGTAAGCCGCCCTGAGTCTCCGGAGAAGGGCGGCATATAAATCAAATTAAAAAAACAAAAAAAGACTTGTTTTAACTGCTTTACAATCAAGGATCTGAAGTCTTTTCCCTCCCTTAACCTGCGGCCCAGATATCGCGGTCTTGGTTCTTATTTTCAACGCGGCCAAATCCTGCCCGACGATGCCGGCGCTCTTCTCGGACCACACCTTCCGGCACTACGCCTACCTTCGGGATAGTCTCTGGCACCTTGTGCCGCCTTTGCGGGTAAGTCTTGATAGAGCCTTCACAGAGCCTTGATAGTACAGTGGTCTACGCACCCTGTTATTAACACAGCTGCCTGCAATTTCTGCTGGTTCGAATCTCTCCAAGGCTCAAGGTTGACTCAGCCTTCCATCCTTTCTAAGGTAGGTGAAATGAGGACCCAGTTTGTGGGGGCAATAAGCTGACTTTGTATAAATATACAAAAGGATGAAGGCTATTGCTTAACGCACTGTAAGCCCCCCTGAGTCTCCGGAGAAGGGCGGCATATAAATCAAATTAAAAGAAAGAAAGGAAGGAAGGAAGGAAGGAAGGAAGGAAGGAAGGAAGGGCCTGGTGGCTCAGCAGACTGATAGCATTGTGATTAACACCAGCTGTCTGCAATTACTGTAAGTTCGAATCTCACCAGGCTCAAGGTCGACTCAGCCTTCCATCCTTTCTAAGGTAGGTGAAATGAGGACCCAGTTTGTGGGGGCAATAAGCTGATTTTGTATAAATATACAAAAGTATGAAGGCTATTGTTTAACGCATTGTAAGCCGCCCTGAGTCTCCGGAGAAGGGCGGCATATAAATCAAATTAAAAGAAAAAGAAAAAAAGTCATTGGGATGAATGAGGGTAAGTCATTGGGCATCCATGACAAGTGTTTTTACAAGTATACACAGTTTACAGATACAAATTTACAAAAGTACAAATACAAGTTTTATAAGTCCTCGACTTCTCATGTGGTGGGTTTCTAACCGGTGACGACGGGAGGCTCCGCCCACCCGCCCGGACATTATCACGGACGCTCTGCGCATGCGCAGAAGCGCCATGCGTGAGCGAAGCGAGTTCTGAACTGGTGGCGAAGGTTAAGTGGAATCCTCTACTGCTTCTCATGTGACATTTTGAACATGTTAGCTTTCCGTTTCTGGAAGGTCCTAGAAGCCACACCTGTGGTGGGCTGGGCGGGGGGGGGGGAGTCACCCACGGCCTCCGGGTTGCCCATGAGAGGCAGATCCTATTAGGACAGTCCTTAGCACAAACATGGCAACTTTAAGATGCCTTAGATGAGAAGCCAGCTCTTCTAAAGGGAAAAAACGCATTGCAGGGCACATGGAAACTGCATGACTGACTGAACCTTTCCCTTCCCCTTTCCCTTCCCCTTCCCTCTCTCTTCTTTCCCCCTCTCTTCATTCCCTCTCTCTTCATTCCCTTCCCTTCCCTCTCTTCCTTCCCTCTCTCTTCATTCCCTTCCCACTCTCTTCTTTCCCTCTCTCTTCATTTCCTTTCGTTCCCTCCCCTCTCTCTTCCTTCCCTCTCTCCATTTCATTTCCTTCCCACTCTCTTCATTTCCTTCCCTCCCCTCCCCTCTCTCTTCCTTCCCACTCTCTTCCTTCCCTTCCCTCTCTCTTCCTTCCCTCTCTCTTCATTCCCTTCCCTTTCTCTTCCTTCCCTCTCTCTTCATTCCCTTCCCTTCCCTCTGCCTTGCCTTGCCTTGCCTTGCCTTCCCTCTCTCTTCCTTCCCCCTCTCTTCCTTCCCTCTCTCTTCCTTCCCTCTCTCTTCCTTCCCTTCCCTCTCTCTTCATTCCCTTCCCTTCCCTCTCTCTTCATTCCCTCTCTCTTCATTCCCTTCCCTTCCCTCCCTTCCCCCTCTTTTCCTTCCCTCTCTCTTCCTTCCCTTCCCCCTCTTCCTTCCTTCTCTCTTCATTCCCTTCCTACTCTCTTCTTTCCCTCTCTCTTCATTTCCTTTCGTTCTTTCCCGTCTCTCTTCCTTCCCTCTCTCTTCATTTCATTTCCTTCCCACTCTCTTCATTTCCTTCCCTCCCTTCCCTTCCCCCTCTCTTCCTTCCCTCTCTCCATTCCCTTCCCTCCCCTCTCTCTTCCTTCCCACTCTCTTCCTTCCCTTCCTGTCCCTCTCTCTTCCTTCCCACTCTCTTCATTCCCTTCCCTTCCCTTCCCTTCCCTTCCCTTCCCTTCCCTTCCCTTCCCTTCCCTTCCCTTCCCTTCCCTTCCCTTCCCTTCCCTTCCCTCTGCCTTGCCTTGCCTTGCCTTGCCTTGCCTTGCCTTGCCTCGCCTCGCCTCGCCTCTCTTCCCTTCCCCTCTTCCCCTCTTCTCTTTTATGTCTTATTTCTTTTTTGCTTTTTATATAGCTGCCTGGGAAAAAGATAGCCTCTTCTTCCGGCCCTGCCAGCCTCACCCTTCAAGAAGATCCTTCTCAGGAATTTCTACAGCAGAGCCTCGAAAGAGTTTTCAGTCTTCAGCATTTGGATCCCCAGGGCACTCAGGAGCTGCTGGAATTCACCATTCGGTACTGGCTTTGGGAAACGAGAGAGGGGCGGGCTGGACATCTTCACCCAATTGGGTGAATTCATCCACCGAATTCTCCGCATAGTTTTCTGTTTCTTAGTCCCCAAACCCTTAAACGGGCTGCCTGTATTCAGCAGTGTAGGGTTGGTGTCCAAAGTAGCTGCACAAATCCATCTTCCATCTCTAGTTTATCCTTGGGAACTCAGCTGAGCCTGTCTTTGAGAACTTGAACAAGCCAAAATGCTAATTGTCTCTTGCTAACAAAGCAGAATTTCCTCCACTCTTTTCTGTGCCCGTGGAGGCATGGTGGCTCAGTGACTTAAAAGATACCGGAGAAGGTCTGTGCTCCGGCGGTTCAAGTCCTACCACTGCTTAAAGGAGTGAGCTCCCGTCCCTTGCTCCAGCTCTTGCCCACCTAGCTGTCCGAAAGCATGCAAACGCGAGTAGATTAATAGGTACCACTTCGGTGGGAAGGTAACAAGGCACTGTATTTCGCTGCATGCTCTGTGCGGCGATGTAATGTCACGCTGGCCACATGTCTGTGGAAATGTCTTCACCTTCAGTGGCCTAGAAACAGAGATGAGCACTTCTCCTCCCCCAAAGTTGGCTATGAATAGTAAAGGGGGCTCGATGCAGTTAAAGACACTGAGCTTGTCAGCTGGAAAGTTGACAGGCCAGGTTCGAGACCCGCTCGCTATGGGACAGGATGAGCTCCCGTTCCTTGCTCCAGCTCCTGCCCACCTAGCCATTGGCAAGTACGCAAATGCGAGTAGATGAATAGGTATCACTTCGGTGGGAAGATAACAGCGTTCCATGCGCCTTTGACTGCTGGGCACAGAAATTGTCTTCGGACAATACTGGCTCCCTCGGCTAAGAAACGGAGGTGAGCATTGCCGCCTAGAGTCAGTCACGACTGGACTGGGGAAAAAACACTAATGCTAATTTGCATCCCATGAAAAGGTATTTAAGGCCAGTGCTCTCACAGACAAACCCAATTCAGAGCGCACTGACGATGTCTCCTCGAATGGTGACGAAAGGTTTGCCAAGCAAATTGCCAAGCTCGGAGCTCAAACGAACAGCCCAACTACCAACCCAAGCTACTAATATTCAAAATATATTCCAAACCTTTACCTTTAGCATGGCAAACCTGCAGGGACTCCTTTATATGTTTGCTTTCTTTGGCCCAGGGACCTCCAGAGGTTTGGAGAATTGCAGTCCGACTTAGCTGGCATGGCTGACTTCTCTGCCGCTTACCTACGCTGCCAGCTCCTTCTCATTAAGGTATGCGTTTACAACTGCTGTGTGTTTCCTTACTCTTGGTTGTTGTGGCCCGTCAGCGGCCTGTGCAATTAGTAGCTGATTCCGACAGCGAGGAGGCTGGTGTGGTGCTGCACCAGCAGCCTGTGCAGCTGGCGCTCGAGTCAGAAAATTAGGAGGCTGGAGAAGATGTGGTGCCAGAGGCGGGGATTCAGCCAGGGCCTTCAGAACCTCCAAAAGCTCCCATAAGTGAAGAGGAAGAAGAGGAGGAGCCTCTTCTCGATGCACGAGCGTGCAGAGCTGTTAAAAGGCAGAAGTGGCTCCTCAGGAGGAGGTCTCCTCGAGAGTAAGGCTTGGGGCTAATTGGCCACTCCCTTAGCCTATTTAAGGAGGAACGCCGACTGAAGCAATTTGCAGGAAACAACTTCGTTCATATTCCTTCGCGTCTTGATTCCAGAAATGTTTGATTCGGCTCTTGTTTCTCTCTTGTCAGTTTTCCTGCAAATTGCTTCTGGGCATTCTGCCAACCACAGTAAGATTACAGTTATCTGAAATACTGTGCCTCAGAATTGAGTTATTATTCTTTGGATTCTTGTCGGCTGTTAATGAAGTTAAATTAACAGCCCTTGTTCAGAAAAGACTGATTTAAACTGTACTTGTGTTCGAACAACTACTAAGAAAGCTCATTAGTAGTCCTTAATTAGTAAACTTAAGGTTTGTACGGACTTTGTGTGTGCTGCGTTCTATGGGGTCCGTAGCTGGGGCAAAACATTGGTAGAAGCCAGGGGTGGGCAACTGTGGCCCTTTTACAATCTGTGGACTTCAAGTTGCCCACCCCTGGTATAAGCTAGGAAATTACATGGAACCAGCTATTCCCTTTCAGTCCATCTACGGAGATTCTCCGTCATCCAGGTTTATGGTTGTCTCGAAGGTGCCTTTTTTTTTTTTCAAGAGGCAACTGGACTTTCTGGTTTTTCTTTGACGACGTTTTGCTTCTCATCCAAGAAGCTTCTTCAGCTCTGACTAAATGGTGAAAGGTGGAAGGATTTATAGTCCTCACAGACAGCTGGTCATTTGCCTCCTTTTAGAGAGTCATTGAGGCCACTTGGAGGTTTATCTGTGTCCTCAGGGTCACCTGAGTGGTGCAAATGGGGGTGGAGCCTCCTTGGAACTACTCAAAAGGATCATGTTGTAGACTGGAGAGAGATGATGTCGTATTTATTTTATTTATTTATTTATTTAAATTTTTATACCGCCCCCTCTCCCGAAGGACTCGGGGTGGTGAACAGCCGAAATTAAAAAACATACAATATAAACATTAAAATACTATAAAAACAAAATTAAATATATATTGGCTTCCCCCAATTTAAAACCCCTTGTCCATAAAATTCAACAATTAAAAGATTTTTAAGCCAGCCCGGCTTGCTGAAATAAAAAAAGTCTTCAGAGCCCGGCGGAAGGTCCAGAGGTCCAGGATCAGTCATATCCCTGGGGGTAGCTCATTTCAGAGGGCGGGTGCCCCCACAGAGAAGGCTCTTCCCCGGGGGGTCACCAGCCGACATTGCCTGACAGACGGCACCCTGAGGAGGCCCTCTCTGTGGGAGCGTATTGGCTGGTGGGAGGTTATCGGTGGCAGACGGTGGTCTCGTAAATAAGTGGGCCCTAAGACATAGAGCGCTTTGAAGATGAGAACCAATACCTTGAAGCATACCCGGAAGACCACTGGAAGCCAGTGCAGCTTGCGCAGGAGAGGTGTCACGTGGGAGTGCCATGTCGCCCCAATAACCACCCGTGCGGCTGCATTCTGTACCAGTTGGAGCCTCCGAGTGCTCCTCAAGGGGAGCCCCATGTAGAGAGCGTTGCAGTAGTCCAGGCGGGAAGTGATGAGGGCATGAGTGACCGTGCATAAGGAGTCCCGATCCAGAAAGGGGTGCAACTGGCGTATCAGGTGAACCTGATAGAAAGCCCCCCTGGCCATGGCCGTCATACGCTCTTCTAAAGACAGCCGTGCATCCAGGAGGACACCCAAGTTACGCGCCCTCTCCGTTTGGGCCAATGTCTTGCCCCCAACCGCCCTCCGTTGAGAGAGGGCGGTTCAATTTTGATGATGGCCTCTTTGACCCCTCTTTCAAACCAGCAGTCTCCTCTGCCCAAAATGTGGACTTTGCTGTCTTCAAAAGAGTGGCCTTTGTCTTTTAAATGAAGATACGGACTGCTGAATTTTATCCGGATAGGTTTGTTCTCCAGTGTTCTCCTATGAGGCCTTCAAGTGGCCTCAACGACTTTCAGAGGGAGTACTAACGACCAGATGACCTCAAGGAGCATCAATCCTTCCATTCCCCACCATCCAGTCAGAGCTGAAGAAGCTTCTTGGATGACAAGCAAAACGTCTTCAAAGAAAAAGTTCAGCTGCCTCTTTATAAAACATCTGTCAGGGTTCCAAGTAATAGATCCATAGCAAGCAAAACTCCGAGGCAGGTAGATTCCTCAAAGAATAGCTTTATTAGACATACCATATTGGCACATACCTGGTGAAAGCCGACTCTGAAGACTCCCGCGCTTTTTTGACCTAATTAAAAGTTTTTCTAGAATGTCCTTGGTTCCCAAGAGAAAATATTTTGTTTTGGCTACAGAGTCCCTCCTATCTCAAATCCCATTTCCCTATTCCTCAGCTCCAGTGTGGCAACACTGAAGCGGTAAAAAATGGCTTCGGTCAGGTCAGTTTCAGGGTTGACAGCATCTTTTTTTTTTTTTAATTTGATTTATATGCCGCCCTTCTCCGGAGACTCAGGGCGGCTTACAATGCGTTAAGCAATAGCCTTCATACTTTTGTATATTTATACAAAGTCAGCTTATTGCCCCCACAAACCGGGTCCTCATTTTACCCACCTTAGGAAGGATGGAAGGCTGAGTCAACCTTGAGCCTGGTGAGATTCGAACTTACAGTAATTGCAGGCAGCTGGTGTTAGTCACAATGCTATCAGTCTGCTGAGCCACCAGGGCCGTTTAGGTCTTTGGGACACCCATGGTCTGGATGACCGAGAATCTCTAGAACCAACCCTCCGACGTGCAGTCCAAAGTTCCCTCGGCCTCACCTGTGAGATCCGGAGCTTTCCATCGCACAGGTTGTTCCAGGTGACAACGTTCCCCGCGTGAGATCTGTTGGGGAAAAAACACTCTGGGTCTCGTTTTATTTTCAGGCTCTGCAGGAAAAACTCTGGAACGTCGCAGCTCCCCTTTACGTGAAACAGAACGCTCTGGCCTTAGCTGCAGCTCGGCAGGTATGCTGGGAAGGTGGGGTGAGGTGGGTTATTTATTTATTCCGTGTCCAGATCAAACCTTTCAACTGTCACTGCGTTTTTGTATTTACCAGATGAGCTATTATTTTTGGACTTTCAGACTTACCGTAGCTTGCCAAGTTTCTTATCAGTAAGCTAACTGCGCATGTCTACATTCCTTCACTTTCTTCTAAAAACTTTTTTTGTTCTCCTGCCAAGAGAGGTCCGGCAGGAACGTTGCCAAGATGTAACTAATTAGACTAGTGAGATGTTTTATTTTCTTTATAACAAATAAATGAGTTTTTCTTAGAAAATATATCTTCGGGTTTATTTTCTTGCAAAAGTATACACAAGGAAAATGCCACGATTCACCTCTAACTCAGGCAATTACCCCAGGAAGGTAACGGGGCTGATTGCCACCTTCTTGGTTAAATCGTAAGTCAGAAACAAACAAACAGTGGTGCGGTGTCCTATCAGGAGGCTGTGAGTTCGATCCTAGGTGGAGGCAGATATTTCTCTCTGGGCACAGTGAGAATATATCTGCTGAACAAAACTCCGCACTGGCGACAGGGAAGGGCATCCGGCCAGTAAACACTCTGCTCGTTCCATTCAGTTGCCCAGACTCCACCCCGCAAGGGATTATGGGGTCGTTAAAAGAAGATGTTAGCCAGAAACAAATGGGCACATTCTACTGGTAGTAATAGGCAGACCAACAAACAGGCTGGACTTTGCGTCTCTTCACATTCGCACAGGACGTTGTTATCTTGTGGAGTGGGGGACGGAACCTCTGGGTGGGAATGGAGAACTGTTTGGGCTGGGTATTGTTGGCTCAGGGGCGGTAGGAAAACCAAGAAGTGTTGTGGTCCGCCAGCAGCCTGCGGAGCTGGCAGTGGAGTTGGACAGTGAGGAGGCTGGGGAGGAACATAGGCCAGTCCTGGAGTCTGGGGAAGGCTCGGATGACGGCTCTGAGTCAGAGGCAGAGATGGGGCCAGGGCCATCTGGGAGTTTCTGCGCGGACTCCAGAGCCTCCAGAGTCAGACATCAGAGAGGCAGAGGAACAGGAGGAGCCTGTTCCCAGTGCGCGCATGCGCAGAGCTACCAGAAAGCAAGAACAGTTAAAACAAAAGGGACGACTCGGGAGTAAGGCCTGGAAATGATTGGCCCCTCCCATAAGGCTTAAAAGAGGAGCAAAGGCACGTGGGCCCTTTGCAGGAAAGCAATGTTGCTAAATCTGTTCCCAGTCGGCATCTCTGTTTGATTCTGGACTCTGTGGGGCTTTGCCAAGTAGGTCTTTGGCAGAGTTCAAGGGAGATAAAGGTGGGTGATTATCCCCGAAGGACATTTTTGCAACTAATGGGGACTCGGCTGCGAACGAACGTAATTCACAGCTGTTGCAATAAAAGAGGTTTTTGGGACTATTTGTATGTTTTAATGGCTCAGGAAGCCTAGGTCACAACAAGAACAAAAGAGAATATTTGTAGCTCCAGGTTGGAGTGTGGAGTCTGTAGTTAAGCAAGACGGTTGTTCAGTGAGTCCCGACCGATTTTACCATCTCTTTTGCCATGGTTCTTAAGGGAATCCCTGCCATTGTGAAGGGAATCACACGATCATTAAGTGAATCTGGCTCCCCCCCTCCCCCATTAACTTTGCTTATTAGAGGCTGGCTGGGAAGGGGACAGATTGTGATCACGTGACTCCGGGATGCTGCAACTCTGCCGGTTGCCAAGCAGCCAAATTGATCAGATGACTGCGGGGATACTGTGATGGTTATAAATGGGAGCACTAGTCATAGTTACTTTTTTCAGTGTTGTCTATTACATCCATCCATTCATCTATCACCTCTCTCTATCATCTATCATTCATCATCTATATCTCTACATCTATCTATCTATCTGTCTGTCTATCTGTCTGTCTGTCTAGGTATCTATCTATCTATCTTTTATCTATCATATTGTATCTATCTTTTATATATCATCTCTCTCTCATCTATCATTCATCATCTATATCTCTACATCTATCTATTTATCTGTCTGTCTAGGTATCTTATCTATCTAACTTTTATCTATCATATCATATCTATCATTTATATATCTTTTATATACAGTATCATCTCTCTCATCTATCATTCATCATCTATATCTCTACATCTATCTATCTGTCTGTGTCTGTCTAGGTATCTTATCTATCTAACTATCTTTTATCTATCATATCGTATCTATCATTTATATATCTATCTTTTATATATCATCTCTCTCTCATCTATCATTCATCATCTACTGTATATCTCTACATCTATCTATCTATCTGTCTATCTGTCTGTCTGTCTAGGTATCTATCTATCTATCTTATCTATCATATCGTATCTATCTTTTATATATCATCTCTCTCTCATCTATCATTCATCATCTATATCTCTACATCTATCTATCTGTCTGTCTAGGTATCTTATCTATCTAACTTTTATCTATCATCATATCTATCATTTATATATCTTTTATATACAGTATCATCTCTCTCATCTATCATTCATCATCTATATCTCTACATCTATCTATCTGTCTGTCTGTCTGTCTGTCTAGGTATCTTATCTATCTTTTATCTATCATATATCTATCATTTATATATCTTTTATATATCATCTCTCATCTCTCATTCATCATCTATATCTCTACATCTACCTATCTAGAATAGAATAGAATAGAATAGAATAGAATAGAATAGAATAGAATAGAATAGAATAGAATAGAATAGAATAGAATAGAATAGAATAGAATTCTTTATTGGCCAAGTGTGATTGGACACACAAGGAATTTGTCTTTGGTGCATACGCTCTCAGTGTACATAAAAGAAAAGAGACATTCGTCAAGAATCATAAAGTACAACACTTAATGATGGTCATAGGGAAACAGTCAATATAAATCGTAAGGATACCAGCAACAAGGTTACAGTCATACAGTCATAAGTGAGAGGAGATGGGTGATAGGAACAATGAGAAGATTAATAGCAATGCAGACTTAATAACTAGTTTGACAGTGTTGTGGGAATTATTTGTTTAGCTAATGGTTTTTAGTGATGGCGTTCGGGAAGAAACTCTCCTTTGTGTCTTAGTTGTTCTGGTGTGCAGTGCTCTATAGCGTCGTTTTGACGGTAGGAGTTGAAACAGTTTATGTCCAGAATGCGAGGGGTCTGTAAATATTTTCCCAGCCTTCTTTTTGACTCGTGCAGTATACAGGTCCTCCATGGAAGGCAGGTTGGTAGTAATTGTTTTTTCTGCAGTTCTAATTATCTATCTATCTATCTATCTATCTATCTATCTATCTATCTATCTTTCTTTTATCTAACTATCTTTTATCTATTGTATCATATCTATCTATCTTTTATATATCATATCTATCTATCTATCTATCTATCTATCTATCTATCTATCTATCTATCTTTTATCTATATCTATATCTATCTCTACCTACATCTATTTGTCTGTCTGTCTGTCCATCCATCCATCCGTCTGTCTGTCTATCTATCTACTGTATCTAATTTCTACACCACCCATCTCATGCAAGTGACTTTGGGTGATTTACAACAGATGTTAAGAAGAGGTTCTTGATGATTGCTTTGATTGCGTTGTATTGTGCGGTTGCTTCAGCCATTGTGGGTTTGAACTAGCCAACACACCATTTTCCAGGTGAAGCCATCTTTCGGTAGCCCCCACCCCCCTCAAAGAATTTAAAAAAGAGTCCCTTCTCGTCTAGATTATGGAAGAAACATACAAGATGGAGTTCATGTACAGCAACGTGGAGCATCGGCAAGTGGTCATCATCCACCATATGAGGCTGCAGGCCAAGGCCCTGCAGTTGATTGTAACCGTGCGGACAACGAGAGGGTAAGGAGGTTTTCTGGGACTTTTGGGGATGCCAGATCACTGGAGACAGAAATTAGCGGAAAGTGGATTGAGTTACTGACTATAGTTGGCTCATAAAGCTTTGCAAAGCTTTGGATTGATTGATGGCTCCATGGCTTAGGACCTGGTTATCTACGGGACCGCCTGCTACCACCAATAACCTCCCACCGGCCAGTACGCTCCCATAGAGAGGGGCTCCTCCGGGTGCCGTCGGTCAAACAGTGTCGACTGGTGGCCCCTAGGGGGAGAGCCTTCTCTGTGGGGGCACCTACGATCTGGAACGAGCTCTCCCCAGAGATACGGAGGATCCCGGATCTGCACACCTTCCGTCCCGCGCTCAAGACTTTCTTATTTCATCAAGCTGGCCTGGCCTAAATCTTCTCCCTTTTTAAATGTAAATTTTAATTTGTTTTTAAATTATGGGGTATTTTAAATTTGTTCAGCCAAATTATTTAATTTGTTTTTATTTTATTTTAAATTTTTGTATTTATGTGTTTTATCTCGTAGCTGTTCACCGTCCTGAGTCCTTCGGGAGAAGGGCGGTATAGAAATTTAATAAAATAAATAAAAAATAAATAAAATTATGTGCTGTTGGGTTGGTGTTGACTCTTCCAAAGCACCTGAAGGCAGAACCAATAAAGGATAGGATAGGATAGGATAGGATAGGATAGGATAGGATAGGATAGGATAGGATAGGATAGGATAGAATAGAATAGAATAGAATAGAATAGAATAGAATAGAATAGAATAGAATAGAATAGCAGATAAGATAGGATAGGATAGGATAGGATAGGATAGAATAGAATAGAATAGAATAGAATAGAATAGAATAGAATAGAATAGAATAGAATAGAATAGGGAATGAATAGAATAGTATATAGAATAGAATAGGATGGGATGGGATAGAATTTAGAAATAGAATAGAATTCAGGATTAGAATAGAATAGAACAGAACAGAACAGATTAAGGAATAGGAATCGAACAGAATTTAGGAGAAATTTCCTAAATGATGAGAACAATTAATCAGTGGAACGACTTGCCTCCAGAAAAGTCTCCAACATAGGAGATTTTTAAGAGGAGATTGGGTAGCCATTTGTCTGAAATAGTATAGTTTCCTGCCTGAGCAGGGGGTTGGACTAGAAGACCTCCAAGATCCCTTCCAACTCCATTATTGTGTTATTCTTAGTGACCAGATACATAAATAAATAAACAGGGAAATTTTACAGATAATCCTTGACTAACGATGACAAAAGAAACTGGAATTTCCATCGCAAAGTGATGCGAATGTAAAGTGTAACCGCTTTGCTTAATGACGGCAATTCCGGCTGTCCCGTTTGCCATCGTTAACGGAATCCCACAGTCATTAGGTGAGGCATCTTCCTGCCGGCTTCCCACAACCAAAGTCAGTAGGGAAGCTGGCAGGAATTCTCAAGTCCCAGAATAGCAGTTAGGTAAGTGGTTTTTGCCAGATGGGGGAGGGAGGGAGGAGTGGGTATACAAGGATGCAAGTGAAGGTTGGGAATGGTGCATTGCGAATCATTTGGGATGTGTGTGAGAGACACCCCACGGGTTGGAGAGGACATGGGGCAGGATGCGAGAGATGCTGTGTGGTTAGGTGTTGCGCATGGGGTGCCCGTTGGGGAGGGTGCCTGGCATGTGTGGGAAGTGGTACCCAGGATGGGAAGAGTCTGCAGAGTTGTGCAAATGAGGACAAAGAGACTGGGGAATAATGCACATGTGGTGGAAACGTACTACAATTATCTGCAAGGTTTCCTGCCGGCTTTCCCATTGACTTTCTGGAGAAACTGGTAGACAACATTACAAATAGCGATCATGTGATCAGAGAGTGCTCGGCACCTCATTATAAATGCAAACTGATTGCCAAGCGCCCAGATCACAATCATATGACCATAAGATGCTTAGGTAGCCATAACTCTGAAATACCGGTTATAATCAGCATTTGTTCAGCATCATTGTAACTTTGAATCGTCGTTGAACGAATGGTTGTAATTGTCACGTGCCAGGGAAATCGGGAGGTCCAGGCAGTTCGAATAAAGATTTATTGTAAGCTTAAACACTCTGCAAGAATCTGAACTACTAACAGTTAAAGCAATTTGGCAGTAAATAAGGAAGTCACAAGTAAGCTGGACTTGGATCGCTCGTGGGTGCGAAGGGACTTGTGACGTGTGACGCGTTTGACTCCTCCCTCAGCCTGATCATTACTTACAGTAATGATGTGGATGGCACTTGTCCAAAGCAAATTCACACACCCCCACCCCAATTTCAAATTTGATGTAGGTTCCAAAGGGGTTTACCAAAGGCCTTGCGTTGAATTGATGGTTAAATACGAATTGGAATGGAAATTTGTTTTGCATCGCTTGCATTCCCACGCCAGCTTTTCTGTAGAATAATCGTGTCTGATTTCTTGGTCTGGAAGTGACTTGCAACCGGCCAAAATCAAGATGGACTTTGTATCTTTGTCACAGGGTGGAACCGCTCGGGATATGCGAGAAATTTTTGCAGGAAGTGGACTCTTTTCAAAGGTGTGTACTGTCTGGTTAGATATTCCTCAGGTGCTAACAGGTACACGCCCCTTTGTCACAAGGTTGCCCTTGTCTCAATTTTCCTTCTCTTTTGCATCCACAAGCTATCAGGGTTGACACAAGTATTTGTTACACACATACACATAGACATAACCCTACTCTCAGAAAGGTAATAATTAATTATTCTAGTTATCAATAGTTTGATCGTCGTCTCGTTTTTCTTCTCGTGTTCCTTTTAGTCATACATGTATTTTTTCATTCTTTCATTATTTTTAGCGGAATCGCTTTCTATTCTTGACTTTATATTTCCAGTTTGTTTTAATAATAAAAAAAAAATAGCTGTTGTTAATACACATTTTTTTATGCCTCTGTGTTGTCATGCCTCGATTTCTCTGTCCTCTCATCCTTTCACAGGTGTTTTATTTCTGAGCTGCCTCAGATGCAGGGCAGCTTTGTGGATAAGCTTCTTGACCTGATGCCCAGGTTGGTCACCTCCAAGCCTTCAGAGGTAGTGAAGATCCTCCGGGTGACCTTGAGACAGAGTAATTTCCTTCGCCTTCCATTGCCAGAGAAGGTGAGATTTCATTCATTCATTCACTCATTCACTCATTCATTCATTCATTCATTCACTCATTCATTCACTCATTCATTCACAAATTCATTCATTCATAAATTCATAAATACATTTTCATTCATAAATAAATATATTCATAAATAAATATATTCATAAATTCATAAATTCATTCACTCATTCACAAATTCATTCATTCGTAAATTCATTCATTCATAAATTCATAAATTCATTTTCATTCATAAATAAATATATTCATAAATAAATATATTCATTCATAAATTCATTCACTCATTCACAAATTCATTCATTCATTCGTAAATTCATCCACTCATTCACAAATTCACTCATTCATTTGTAAATTCATTCATTCATAAATACATTCATTCATTCATTCTTCATTCAATTCCTACAGCTGCCCATCTCAGTAAATGACTCTGGGTGGCTTTCAATTCAGAACATATACTACAATTAATTTTTTTAAAAGACATTTTAAAACAATTAAAAAAATTAGAAAGCATTAACAGCACAGAGTTGCTTTATGCTCTGGCTTGGTGTCAGCTTTTGATTCTGTCCCACCATTGTGTTCTTTTTACCACTAACCCTTCCCAACATAATCGCTTTCTCTAGGGAATTGCACCGCATGACATGGCCAAAATAAAGGAGACCTGTTAACAATATAGACAGGAAACAGGGCCCTTAATCAGCGGTGGGTTTCACATACCATGTTTCCCTGAAAATAAGACCCTGTCTTATAGTTTTTTGAACCCTGAAATAAGCGCTTGGCCTTATTGCCATGCGCTCAAAAGCCCGATTGGGCTTATTATCAGGGAAATGTCTTATTTTGGGGGAAACAGGGTAGATTGCTGAGCACATTGTAAGCCGCCCTGAGTCTTCGGAGAAGGGCGGCATATAAATCAAATTAAAAAAAAAAAAAAAGATAGAGATAGATAAAGAGATAGAGATAGATAGATAGATAGATAGATAGATAGATAGATAGATAGATAGATAGATAGATAGATAGATACCACGTTTTCCTGAAAATAAGACCCTGTCTTATATTTTTTTGAACCCTGAAATAAGCGCTTGGCCTTACTGCCATGCGCTCAAAAGCCCGATTGGGCTTATTATCAGGGAAATGTCTTATTTTGGGGGAAACAGGGCAGATAGAGACAGATAAAGAGATAGAGATAGATAGATAGATAGATAGATAGATAGATAGATAGATAGATAGATAGATAGATAAATAGATACCACGTTTTCCTGAAAATAAGACCCTGTCTTATATTTTTTTGAACCCTGAAATAAGCGCTTGGCCTTATTGCCATGAGCTCAAAAGCCCGATTGGGCTTATTATCAGGGGAATGTCTTATTTTGGGGGAAACAGGGTAGATAGAGACAGATAAAGAGATAGAGATAGATAGATAGATAGATAGATAGATAGATAGATAGATAGATAGATAGATAGATAGATAAATAGATACCACGTTTTCCTGAAAATAAGACCCTGTCTTATATTTTTTTGAACCCTGAAATAAGCGCTTGGCCTTATTGCCATGAGCTCAAAAGCCCGATTGGGCTTATTATCAGGGGAATGTCTTATTTTGGGGGAAACAGGGGAGATAGATAGGAAGGAAGGATATGTAAAATATATAGATATAGATAGAATATAGATAGATAAGATATAGATAGACAGAAAGGATATAGATATAGTTAGGATATATAGATAGATGGAATGTGGATGGATGGATGGATGGATGGATGGATGGATAGATAGAGAGGATATAGATAGATGGGATTTAGACAGACAGATAAATAAATAAATGGGAGGGAGATAAATGGGCGATAGATAGACAGTCTGTCTGACATATAGAAAGAATGCAGCTAGATAGATAGATAAATAGAGATAGAGAGATATATATAGAGAGATAGAGATAGAAGTTGGGAAATGGGCTGTTTCCGGCTTCCGGAGGGCCTCTGAAGGGGTGGGGAAGGCTGTTTTTGCCCTCCCCAGGCTCCTAGAAAGCCTCTGGAGCCTGGGGAGGGTGAAAAATGGGCCTACTGGGCCCACTGTGCCATCATGTGCTAAAAGGGGTGTGCAGGGGTGGGGCGCATTGAATTATGGGTGTGGGCACACACATGGGCGACCTTGCCGCGCTCCCCCCGCTTTTGGTACACGACGGCAAAAAGGTTAGCCATCACTGCTGTAGAAGATCAGGGATTGGAAAAGGGAATTTGCAAGGTTTGCTTCATCTCAAGATGTCACTGCGTTAAGTGTTTGCCAGCTGAGCTTCCATCCTAAGACTTACGGTAGCCTGGCCAGAGAACTTATCTGTAGCAACTGAGATAAGACTGTCTTGTGAGACATTGGACTACTGCGCATGTCTACATTCTTTCTTTTCTAACTTCCTGATTTATATTTCCTTTGTCCGTCTGTGTGATAAGATTGCCGGTAAAATGTAGTTAGCTAGTTTTTTTACTTTTATAATAAAATGTTTCTTAGAATACATTCGGGTTTTCTTTCTTTGAAAGTATACAGCATGGAAAACAAGATCCATTCACCTCTAATTAATTACAGTTTCCCCAGGGGGGGAAACGAGGCTGATTCACGCTTCGACACAAGAAACGTAGGTTGATGTTGCCCCATTTCTTGCCCCCAGGTCCACCGAGCAACTGCCACCATTATTGAACCCACGGGAGAGTCCGACAATCCCCTGCGCTTCACGTCAGGGTTAGTTGTCGCTCTGGATGTGGACGCCACTCTGGAACACGTGCAAGATCCACAAAGCACAGTGAAAGTTCAGGTAATGGGAATGGAGCCACGAAGTTCACCATGCTGGGCAGGGGTGGGTTCCACTTACCTTTACTACCGGTTTGTAGTGGGAACGCGCGCATGCGCAGAAGCTTCTGCGCATGCGCAGATCACCCGTGATGACGTCGTGGTGGGTGGGCGGAGCTTCCCGCCAGTTTTACTACCGGTTCTATAGAATCGGACCGAACCAGGAGCAACCCACCAATGGTGCTGGATTAGAACAAGGTTAATTTGGATGGATGGATGGATGGATGGATGGATGGGGAGGAAGGGAAGGATGATGAGAAGAGAGGGAGGGAGGAAAAAGGAAAGAAAACAGGAAGGAAGGAAAACGAAGGAAAGAAGGAAGGAGGGATAGTGAAAGGGGAGACAGAGGGATAGAAGGAAGAAAAGACAGGAAGGAAAATCAGAAGGGGAGAGGGAGAGATAGTGAAAGGGAGACAGAGGGATGGAAGGAAGGAAAGAAGACAGGAAAGAAAATGGGAACGATGTAGGGAGGGAAGGAAGGATAGAAGGGAGAGGAAAGGATGGATGAAAGGAAGGAAGGAAAACGGGAATATTAAGAGTGAAGGGAAGGAAGAAAGGATGATGAGAGGGGAGGGAGGAAGAAGGAAGGAAAAGAAGAAGGATAGTGAAAGGGGAGACAGAGGGATAGAAGGAAGAAAAGACGGGAAGGAAAATCAGGAGAGGAAGAGGGAGTGAAAGGGAGACAGAGGGATGGAAGGATGGATGAAAGGAAGGAAAATGGGAATATTAGAGTGAAGGGAAGGAAGGATAGTAGAAGGGATGGATGAAAGGAAGGAAGGAAAACAGGAATATTAAGAGTGAAGGGAAGGAAGGAAGGATGATGAGGGGAGGGAGGAAGAAGGAAGGAAAAGAAGGAAGGATAGTGAAGGGAGACGGATAGAAGGAAGAAAAGATGGGAAGGAAAATCAGAAGGGGAGAGGAAGAGGTAGTGAAAGGGAGACAGAGGGATGGAAGGATGGATGAAAGGAAGGAAAATGGGAATATTAGAGTGAAGGGAAGGAAGGATACTAGAAGGGATGGATGAAGGGAAGGAAGGAAAACGGGAATATTAGAGTGAAGGGAAGGAAGGAAGGATGATGAGAGGGGAGGGAGGAAGAAGGAAGGAAAAGAAGGAAGGATAGTGAAAGGGGAGACAGAGGGATAGAAAGAAGAAAAGACGGGAAGGAAAATCAGAAGGGGAGAGGAAGAGGTAGTGAAAGGGAGACAGAGGGATGGAAGGAAGGATGATGAGAAGGGAGGGGGGAAGGAAAAAGGAAAGAAAACAGAAAGGAAGGAAAGAGTGCTTTGGACTAGTCCAGTGATGGTGAACCTGAGTGTCAAAAAGGAGCACTTTGCATGCACGCTCATCAGGGCCGCGACCTGAGCTGCCCGGGGGGCATCTTGCACACCGGATAAGGTACTTCCGGTTTCCGGCACGCACATGCGCACCAGCCAGCAAGTCTTCTGGTTACTCTCGCTCACGCGCATGTGCCAATCAGCTGGCTGATTGGCTAGCTCGCGCTGGAAAATGGAAGACCAGCTCCTCCAGTTTCCGGCACTGCTGCACTCTCAAAGGCCAGCTGATTGTCGCATGTGCACGCCTGCCAGAAAACCGGAAGAGGAATGGGGTGACGCCGTGCGTGCCAGGCGACACAGGTTCGCCATCACGGGACTATTCCATGCATAGTATTTATGTGGTGTCTGGTTACGTGTGGCTTTTTAGTTGTTTTAATTGGGGTGTTGATGGCCGGCTATTCAGTCATTGGCTGTTGTTTCTTTGTGCTGCTAAGTCTTTGGCTCCTGAGTATCTAATAAGCCGGTAGTAAATCAGCACAACAACTGACAAGGGACCCATTTCCGAGGCTTCAATCATTTCCCTGGCTGTTTTTGTCCCTGCTCGGCCAACAATCTTAGTAGCTGTGAAATTGAATGTATTGCTTCACTGATGATTCGAGGGTTGAGGATGGAGAAGAGACAATCACTTCAAGTCTCTCTTTTTCCTTCTAGATCATGTATCCTGATGGCCAGTCCCAGGTGATCCACCCGAAACCGGCAGATTTTAGAAACCCTGGTCCAGGAAGGCACCGGTTAATTACTCAGGTTTATCTCTCACATACTGCCTGGACAGGTAGGGCAGACTTGGCTTTAGAGCTTCTTTTGATCTACTGGGAAAAATATATGTAATATAGATTTCATCTGGGTACATTTCTCATACATAAAACAATTCAAAAGAATTGTTTATGTACGTACCCGGTAGTCCTCAACTTACGACCACAATTGAGCCAGAAAATGTATGTTGTTAAGGGAGAAATTTGCTAAAGGAGTTTTGCCCATTTTACAAGCTTTCTTGACAATGAATCATCGGAGTTGTTAAGTTAATAAAACGGTTGTTAAGTGAATCTGGCTTTCCCCCGTAAACCAGGGGTCTGCAACCTTAAACACTCAAAGAGCCATTTGGACCCGTTTCCCACAGAAAAGAAAACACCGGGAGCCACAAAACCCTTCCTGTGCCTGATTATTTCCTGAGCAGCCACAAAACTAGCAAATGTAGTTGAATTAAATGTTCTGTTTTCTTCTGAAACTTCTGAAACTTTTCTTTTCTTGGATTTATCCATGGTTGGCCTACCGGGTGGTTAAAAAGCTCAATAAATCGCGTGCCAGTGGGTGTCGCACATTGGCGGTTGTGACGTATATTTTGAGCGACAGGGAGCCGCAGCAGAGGGATGAAAGAGCCACATGCGGCTCCAGAGCCGCAGGTTGCTGACCCCTGCCGTAGACTTTGCTGGCCAGAAGGTTGCAAAAAGTGATCACGTGACCCTGGGACACTGCAACTGTTTTAAGTACATGCCAGTTGCCAAGCCTCTGAATTTTGATCACCTGACCACGGGGATGCCGCAACGTGTGAAAAAAAGATCTTGTAACTTTTTTCAGTGTCGTCGTAACTTCGAACAGTCACTAAATGAACGGTTGTAAGTTGAGGACTTACCTGTATGTTAGTTGCTTTTTTGGAAACCTGGTAGATTTGAAATTTCCTTCCCTCTCTTTTCCCTTCTTTTCTTCCTTTGCTCCAGAACCTTGTCAAATCGAACTCCGTCTTCTACTGGCCTACAGTTCGGACAGAACCAAAGCCTCCGTAGGCTTCTCGCGGTCCGCCTGGGGAGACGGCACGGATCTTCTGCCCCCATCCGAGGGCAGCATCGAAGGGACTCTCCTGTTCGGCAAACCGGTCAAAGTTTATATTATGCCCAAGCCTGCCAGACGGTGAAAGCTGTCGTTGCAAAATCATTTTCCTTTTTTTTTTTTTTTTTTTTTTTGGAGGGGAAGAGATTTCAGAAGTTGGTAGGACTTCTGTAAAGACCATCGAAGTGGACGAGGCAGACGGGACAAGTTAAAACTCGGCTCTCTTCTTTGCTTGCGGAACTGCTGGAAAGGGAAGCGGTCAAAGAAGTTGCTACTCGGACTTCGCTACGGTCGTTTACTCCGTCGCTTGGCAGCCTCCTTAAATGCAAAATGGTTTTGGTCCAGCTTGCCCAGCCAAGAGTTTTGCAGTCCAAAACATCTGGAGGGGGAGGGGGGGTCTGGTTGGGAAAATCTGGATCTCGGTCACTCTCCTTTGGCCTTTCTTTAAACGTACGACCTACTCAGAAAGTAAGTCCTAGCTTGATTTTTGTGCCCAATATAAGCCCTACCCCCAAAATAAGCGCTAATTAAGACCCCGCCCACTCCAGGGCGCACAGGTAAAAATTAAGCTAGGGTGGGGAAGGGGGTCTGCGTGGAGCTGCCCTGCTATAATTACCTTGGGACACTTGCAGCCAGCCTTTGCACACCTCGGCCCATTTTTTTCTGCAGCCGGCAAGGCTTTCCCGAAGGTTTCTGTAGCCGATAACAAGAGCTTCGGATCGATCCGGAGCTCTGTTATCGGCTGCAGAGGCCTTCCGGAAAGAAGAGTTCCTGAAGGTCTCTGATAGCGAAAAAGAGGCTGGGGGCGACACACACAAATGAGGTGAGTGAGTGGACGACACCTCCCGCCCCGAAAATAAGACCTGGTGCCATTTTTGGTGGTTAAAAAAAATATATGAGACAGGGTCTTATTTTCGGGGGAAACACGGTAGGATGGTGGACAGTGTTTCTTTTAGCAACTTTTTTTTACACGGTGGTGAAATGAGGGACAAAACCATCAAAATTTCTCATCTCAATCTTTTAAGAAGTTGGTGGACGATGCGAAGATCCCAGTTGACATGTTGAGATATAGAAAAACCGTTCTGGCATCTGAACTGGTCTCCAGAATGTACCATTTTATCTCGGGTTATGTGGGGCCAGTGGAATAAATGGGAAGAGACGTTGTGTGCGATTCTCTTTTTGAGACGGAAACTTCTCCCGGGCAGAGATGCTTTTAGGTGATCTTGTGTTTTGGTTTTCACGCAAGTTGGGAGCCCATCATTTAACATTTTTTGACATTTATTAAAATAGCACTGTGCCCTCCTCCCTAGTGATGTTACTGTATGCTGTAAGTAGTATTTCTTGAGTGAATTCTGGAGTTTTGGTTAATTTGGATGGATGGATGGGGAGGAAGGGAAGGAAGAAATGGAGGAAGGATGATGGGAAGGGAGGAAAAAGGAAAGAAAATAGGAAGGAAAACGAAAGGAGGAGTGAAAGACGGAGGGATAGAAGGAAGAAAAGACGGGAAGGAAAATCAGAAGGGTGGAGGGGGAGAAGGAAGGAAGGATAGTGAAAGGGAGATAGAGGGATCGAAGGAAGGAAAGAAGACAAAGGAAGAAGGGAAGGAAGGAAGGATAGTGGAAGGGAGAGGAAGAGAAGGATGAAAGGAAGGAAAACAGGAATATTAGAGTGAAAGGAAGGAAGGAATGAGGAGGGAGGGAGGAAGGAAAAAGGAAGGAAAATGAAGAAAGGAAGGAACATGAAGGAAAGAAGGAAGGATAGTGAAAGGGGAGATGGAGGGATAGAAGGTAGAAAAGACGGGAAGTAAAATTGGGAGGGAGGGAGAGAAGGAAGGAGGGAGGGAGGATAGTGAAAGGGAGATGGGGTGGAAGGAAGGAAGGAAAGTGGGAAGGATGTAGGGAGGGAAGGAAGAGGTTAGTGAAAGACGGAGGGATGGAAGGAAAGAAGACAGGAAGGAAAATGGGAACGATGTAGGGAGGGAAGGAAGGATGGATGGAAGGAAGAGGAATGGATGGATGGAAGGAAGGAAAACAGGAATATTAGTGAAGGGAAGGCAGGAAGGATGATGACAAGGGAGGGAGGAAAAAGGAAGGATACTGAAAGGAGATGGAGGGGTAGAAGGAAGAAAAGACGGGAAGGAAAATTGGAAGGATGGAGAGAGAAGGAAGGGAGGAGGATAGTGAAAGGGAGACGGAGGAATGGAAGGAAGGAAAGAAGATTAAGGAAAATGGGAAGGAGGGGGGGAAGAAAGGATAGTGAGAGGGAGAGAAAGGGATGGATGAAAGGAACGTTCTGAGCGACCGACATCCCCTAGACCGCTTGTAAAAATCTTGCGCATGGGAATCACATAACGCAACATCTGTTTCTCTTGTTCCCCCTGAAAGCCGAACCGAAGGCGTCTCGTAAATTTGATTTTGATTCTTTTATTTCACTCCCAGGGAATGATTAAGTCGGAGGGGTCCAGTTACCCATGAAATTACTTGGAACAATTGTGCCACTGTGTCCCCCACCCCACCCCGTTTCCCCTGGCTGAAGATACCTCAATATTTCTACCTCTCTAGTATCTTACTTTTTCCCTCTGTTCCAGGCTCTCTTTCCCTTTCCGTCTTTCTCTCCCTTTCTGTCTCCCTTTCTCTCTCTCTCTCTCTCTCTCTCTCCCCCTTTCTTTCTCTCTCCCTCTCTCCCTTTCTGTCTCCCTCTCTCCCTTTGTCTCTTTTTCTCTTTCTCTCCCTTTTCTCTTTCTCCCCCTCTCTCCCTTTCTCACTCCCTTTCTCTCTCTCCCTTTGTCTTTCTTTTTCTCTCTCCCTCTCTCCCTTTCTCCCTCTCTCTCCCTTTCTCCCTTTCTGTCTTCCTTTCTTTCTCTCCCTCTTTCACTCCCTTTCTCTCCCTCTCTTTATCTCTCCCTCTTTCTGTCTCTTTTTCTCTCTCCCTTTCTCTCCTTCTCCCTCTCCCTTTCTCTTTCTCCCTTTTCTCACTCCTTCTCTCTCCCTTTCTCCCTCTTTGTCTCCCTTTCTTTTTCTTTCCCTTTTCTCACTCCATTTCTCTTTCTCCCTCCCTTTCTCCCTCTTTCTGTCTCCCTTTCTTTTTCTCTCTCCCTCTCTCCCTCTCCCTTTCTCCCTCTCTCTTTCTTTCTCCCTTTCTGTCTCCCTTTCTCTCTCTCCCCCTCTGGACACAGCCCAATTTGTCCATGTCCTCCTTAAAATGCAGTGGCCAGAATTGGGTGGAATGCTTCAGATGTCTGGTCTGCTCAATGCACAACATAGGTAGTCCTTGACTTACAACAGTTCATTTAGTGACCGAAGTTACGGCACTGAAAAAAGTAACGACCGTTTTTCACACTTACGACCGTTGCAGCATCCCCATGGTCGCGTGATGTTACATTCGGACGCTTGACAACTGACTCGTGACGGGTTGCAGTGTCACCGGGGTCATGTGATCCCTCTTTGGCGACCTTCGGATGAAGCAAAGTCAATTCGGGAAAGCCGAGTTCACTTAACAACCGTGTTAACTAACTTCACAATTGCAGCAATTCACTTAACAACCGTGGCAAGGAAGGTCGTAAAAACGGGGCAAAGCTCACGGAGCAAACGTTTCACTTAGCAACAGAAATGTCGGACCTCAACTGCAGCCGTAAGTCAAGGACTCCCTGTACTTTTCAGATTGTCAGTATTTTTGTTAATGTACAGTAGTGGCCAAAATCGTGGAAACCTTTTGGGAAAAGTATATTTTCTAAAACTAGCTAATAACACCACCTTTTTTGGGGAGCAGTACCATAAAATTATATATCCATGGAAAGATAATTTAATCAAGAATGTAATGCAATAGGGGACGCGGTGGCTAAGATGCTGAGCTTGTCGATTGAAAGGTCGGCAGTCCAGCGGTTCGAATCCCTAGGGCTGCATAACAGGGTGAGCTCCCGTGACTTGTCCCAGCTTCTGCCAACCTAGCAGTTTGAAAGCAGGTAAAAAAATGCAAGTAGAAAAATAGGGACCACCTTTGGTGGGACAGTAACAGTTCCGTGCGCCTCTGGCGTTGAGTCATGCCGGCCACATGACCACGGAGACGTCTTTTGACAGCGCTGGCTCTTTGGCTTTGAAACGGAGATGAGCACTGCCCCCTAGAGTCGGGAACGACTAGCACATATGTGCAAGGGGAACCTTTACCTTAATGCAATAACTTTTATGAAGGATTTGCTATTACAATAGTAGTTACAGTATAAAGAAAAGTAAAACACATAGAAAAAAAACGAGATATACAAAAATGATCACCATGTCAGTTGGGTAATCTCTAGCATGAATGACGGCCTTACAACGTCTTCCCATGGAGGGAACCAAGTCTTTTAGTTCTGCAGCTGTTATGATAATGTGAAACCAAGATGGAATGAATGGCTTCTATTAACTAGCATAAAATCTACACCTAGTTACTGGTTACCAGTTCTTAGTCACATACTCGCCCCGCACTTACAACAACAAGAAGCTCTCATTCGGGAGTATAGTAAGATCCTGTTAAATTCCTCTCTACCCATACATGGATACATTCCTGATCTCTTAAGATGCCGATTAAAGTCAAGAAATCCACCAATCTTGACAGCGCGTTAAGTTGATGGCCGATCATCAGAACACCACACAAAAGTGGATGGAGGTGTGGAATAGCTGTTCCCTCAGCAAGATGTCTCCGAGCATATCATTCCTAGTAGTAGACCTCCAGGATTTAGCCTACCCCGACACATATGGGTGACATATAATAGAATTAGAACAACTCATGGGATGTGTGCTGACTCCCTGTATAAATGGGGAAAGACACCTTCAGCACAATGTGATTGCGGGGCCCCTCGACAGACTATCCAGCACATAGTGAAGGAATGCCCTAACCGAAGGGATCCAGGAGATTCTAGGGACTTTCTCTGCATAACAACGGCAGCTACTGACTGGATCTCCAAACTCGACATTAAACTTTGAAATGTTATTTCTGTTTTCCTTTTAGGCTTTCTTAATGTTTTTTTTTATTGTTTTTATTGTTTTTAACCTGTAAAAATGAAGTGTTTTAATGCTGTGTGTGACCAGCCATACGCTAAATAAATAAACTGGGTTTTAGTGCTGGGTCGCTTCTGACCTACAAGTTTTTTTAGTCGGCTCCATACATTTTCCATTGGGTTAAGATCTGGGCTATTCCCAGGCCATTCCAGCAATGGAATATCATTATCTTGAAACTCCCCCCCCCAAAAAAGTGGTGTTATTAGCCATCAAACCTCAAAAATACACTTTTCCCAAAAAGGTTTCCACAATTTTGGCCACTACTGTAGCTTTACAATAATGTAGAATAATGAGCTCATCTGGCTGTGTTTTCCCCCTCCATATCGGGTACCTGGCAAAAGCTGACCCTTTTTTTTTTTTAATTTGATTTATATGCCGCCCTTCTCCGGAGACTCAGGGCGGCTTACAATGCATTAAGCAATAGCCCTCATACTTTTGTATATTTATACAAAGTCATCTTATTGCCCCCACAAACTGGGTCCTCAATTTACCTACCTTAGAAAGGATGGAAGGCTGAGTCAACCTTGAGCCTGGTGAGATTCGAACTTACAGTAATGGCAGGCAGCTGGTGTTAAATCACAATGCTATCAGTCTGCTGAGCCACCAGTCACCCTGTTGTTTCCCTTTACACACCTGAACAACGAGCTGATAAAAATTGGAGGGGGGGGCTTTTATTTTTTGCAAATTGTTTTATTCCTGGGTGGAAAGTTGACACAGCAGGGGGGGAGAAAATCTTGCTTTGAATTTTCCCCGAAGGAACCAGGTGGAAGACCGAGAGAGAGAGAGGGGTCCGTCCTCAGACCTTTTTAGCAGGTAGAATGGAAGACTCCGCCCACTCGGACTCCCTGGGATGCCAAGGTGTTATATTCCTTCACGGCCATCTCCGTCTGCAAGACCATCACGTCGATCCCGTGCTTCTTCAGGTACTCCACTGTGGCTGGCGGTACCTTGGGAGGGGAAAACCCAAAAAACGAACAAACAAACAACACACAAAAAAACAACTGATAAAATCTACCGGCAGTAAAAAGCTATATATTTCTGACGATCAGTATAAAGCTGCATTTCTGACGATCGGCTCGGCTGATCCTGCTTTCTAGCAAAATCTAAATCGCGCAGCACAGCTGTTCCCTCCCCTTCGCTGTTCTACTTATTTATTTATTTATTGAATTTCTATACCGCCTTTCTCACGAAGGACTCAGGGCGGTGAACAGATTAAGATTTCATATACATATAATATATATATATATCAATTTTCTTACTTCTTCGTAGGGTTTATGTGTGTTTTTCTTCTAGCCAGGTTTTCCCTACGTAGCCAAGGTTTTTTTGTAGCTCCAGCTCAGTAGAATCACATCTACTCGGTTCTGGGCTTTTTTCTTTTCTAACAGCTAGCAAGCTCTAACTGCTAGGTGGGAGACCTAAATAGATCCATTTCTAGCTCGTTTGCTTTCATCAGTAGGCCACACCCATACGTAACCAAGGTTTTTTGTAGCTTTACAGGGAGGATACATGGGTGTGGCCTACTGATGAAAGCAAACGAGCTAGAAATGGATCTATTTAGGTCTCCCACCTAGCAGTTAGAGCTTGCTAGCTGTTAGAAAAGAAAAAAGCCCAGAACCGAGTAGATGTGATTCTACTGAGCTGGAGCTACAAAAAACCTTGGTTACGTAGGGAAAACCTGGCTAGAAGAAAAACACACACACACACACACACACACACACACACACACATATAATTGTCTATGTAAGTTTTCACGGGTATATGTGTGTGTACAGTTAATATTTCGGGTTTCTTCCCGTGTAATTGTGAACATATCCCTAAAAGGGTAGAAGCGACGTTTCGACAGAATCTCAAAAGACCCTTCACATAAGCCTGATGATGGCAGATGAGATTTTGTCGAAACGTTGCTTCTACCCTTTTAGGGATATGTTCACAATTACACGGGAAGAAACCCGAAATATTAACTGTACACACACACACACACACACACACACACACATATTATAAACAGTAAATAATAAATTGAGTCAACTTGGTGTATCTGCTAAGACCTTGGCATAGAATTTAGATGTTTATGCTAGCCCTGCTTGTTAAAACAGAAAAGTCTTCAAGGCACGTCGGAAAGTGCGAAGATCTGGGATTATTTGTATTCCGGGGGGTATTTTGTTCCGAAGAGTAGGTGCCCCCACAGAGAAGGCTCTCTCCCTTGGAACTACTAGACGACATTGATTTAACGATGGGACTATGAGTAGGCCTACTCTGTGAGAGCGTATGGGTTGGTGGGAGGTTATCGGTTGCAGCAGGTGGTCTCGTAAGTACTCAGGTCCTAAGCCATGGAGCACTTTAAAGGTAAGAACCAACACCTCAAAGCGCACTCGGAAGGCCACCGGAAGCCAGTGCAGCTCACGTAGAAGAGGTGTTACATGTGAGCGCCATGTTGCTCCCATAATTACTCGCGCGGCCGCATTCTGGACCAGTTGGAGCTTCCGGGTGCACTTCAAGGGGAGCCCCATTTAGAGAGCATTGCAGTAGTCAAGTCGGGAAATGACTACTTGCCTTCAAACGGCTCCTTTTTCCGTGCGAAGTGCACGTTTGGTACGCCCAGGCGTGCAGCGAAGCGGTAGCGACCCGCGGAGGATTTCACCACTGATTAACCCACTTTTTTTTTTTTTTTAACATCTGCAGGCAGGCAGTCCTCGGTTTACGACCGCAGTCGAGCCTGGAATTTCTGTTTGCTAAGCGCAAAACCTTTTGTCGAGTGAATTTTGCCCCCACATTACTATTTTTCTTTGCCGTAAGCACAGAGTGAATGACTTGAGGGTTGGGTAAGTCAGTGTCGGGGGTCTGGAATGGAATCGGGCTTCCCCCTTGACTTTGCTTGTCTGAAGGTCGCACAAAGGGGATTGTGTGACAAATTGTTGTAAATCAAGGACTGTCTGTAGTTCAAATGGACCCTCTTTCCATTCCTTTTCTTTTACTTCTTTCCTTTTTCTTTTCTTTTCCTTTCCTTTTACTTCTTTGCTTTTTCCTTTCCTTTCCCTTTTTCCTTGTCTTTTCCTTTCCTTTTCCTTTCCTTCTTTCCTTTTTTTCTTTTCCTTTCCCTTTTTCCTTGTCTTTTCCTTTCCTTTTACTTCTTTCTTTTTTCTTTTCCTTTCCTTTCCCTTCTTTCCTTTCTTTCCTTTTCCTTTTCTTTTTTCTTTTCTTTTCCTTTCCTTTTACTTCTTTCCTTTTTCTTTTCCTTTCCCTTTTTCCTTGTCTTTTCCTTTCCTTTTACTTCTTTCCTTTTTCTTTCCTTTTCCTTTCCTTTCCTTTTACTTCTTTCTTTTTTCTTTTCCTTTCCTTTTACTTCTTTCTTTTTCCTTTTCCTTTTTTCCTTTTACTTTCCTTTTCCTTTCCTTTCCTTTTACTTCTTTCCTTTTTCCTTGTCTTTTCCTTTCCTTTCCCTTTTCCTTCTTTCCTTTTCCTTTCCTTTCCTTTTACTTTTTCCTTTTCCTTTCTTTTCTCTCCTCCTCTCCTCCCCTCTCCTCAAGAAAAGCAAGAAAGGTCATAAAACGGGGCAAAACTCACTTAACAAATGAATCTCACTTAGCAACATAAATTCTGGGCTCAATCGTGGTCATTAAGTTGAGGACTACCTGTATAGAAACCCAGCCTTATGAGGAAAAATTAAAAGTTGCTGGGCACATTTGTCTCGCAAAAAGAGAAGACTAGGAGACAGGATAAGATAATCCTTGATTTACAACCATTCATTTTGTGACCGAAGTTACAACGGCACTGGAAAAAGTGACTTACGACCGTTTTTCACACTTACGACCATCGCAGCATCGCACAGGGTCACCTGATCGAGATTCGGATGCTTGGCAACTGACTCATATTTAATGACTGTGGCAATGAATCATGTGATCCCCTTTTTGTGACCTTCTGATAAACCAAGTCAAGCGGGAAGCTGGATTCATTTAACATCCGTCTGACTGGCTTAACGGAAGTGATTCGCTGAACGACGGAGGGAAGAATTTTGTAAAACAGGGCTAAACTCCCTTAGCAACTCTCTTCCCTACCAGCAGAAATGTTAGGGACAATTGTGGTCATAAATTGAAGACTATCTTTAGTGTTTTACAAACCAGGCATCTTTTAAATAGAATAGAATAGAATTGTTTATTGGCCAAGTGTGATTGGACACACAGGGAATTTGTCTTTGGTGCATACGCTCTCAGTATACATAAAGAAAAAATGAAATATATTCATCAAGAATAAAAACATACAACACTTAGTGATAGTCATAGGATACTAAATAAGCAATCAAATCATACTAGAAAACTAAATAAAACAATATACTATATTTTTCAGACTATAAGACACACCTAAATTTAGAACAGGAAACCAACAAAAAAGTTTTTGGCCTCCCTTTTTTTGAGGCTTTTTTTGGCCCGTTTTTGAGGCTTTTTTCGGCCTGGTTTTTTTTTTTTTTTGGGGGGGGGAGGTTTCATTTATTTATTTATTTATTTATTGAATTTCTATACCGCCCTTCTCCCTGAGGACTCAGAGCAGTGTACAGCCAAAATTAAAAACATGCAGGACAAATATTAAAAAACAATTAAAAGATATATAAATTTGGCCCAATTAAAACTCATTACCAATTAAAACGTTTAAAACATTTAAAAACAATTAAAAATTTCATCTTAAGCCAGCCCGGCTTGCTTGAAAAAATGGGTTTTAAGGGCACGACGGAAGGCACTGAGGCCCATTTCCGAGGCTTTTTTCAGCCCGTTTTTTCCAAAAACGGATGAGAAGAATAATAGTAATACAGTCTTAGTAAATAGTTTGACAGTGTTGAGGGAATTAGTTTAGCAGAGTGATGGCATTTGGGAAAAAACTGTCCTTGTGCCTAGTTGTTCTGGGGTGCAGTGCCCTATAGCGTCATTTTGAGGGTAGGAGTTGAAACAGTTTATGTCCAGGATGCGAGGGGTCTGTAAATATTTTCCCAGCCCTCTTTTTGACTCGTGCAGTATAGAGGTCCTCAGTGGAAGGCAGGTTGGTAGCCATTGTTTTTTTCTGCAGTTCTAATTATCCTCTGAAGTCTGTGTCTGTCTTGTTGGGTTGCAGAGCCAAACCAGACAGTTAATAGAGGTGCAGACGACAAAAATACGTGGACTCCAATTGCCAGAATTCCCCAGTCCACTGACATGATGCTTTGATCAGGGGTGGTACTCACTTATTTTCCCTACTGGTTCGCAAATGTGAGTGCGCCCATCCACGCATGCGCCCGTCCTTCTGTGCATGCGCTTTGCTGGCACACGCACCAAGTCTCAAAAACGTGCCTAAATAGGATGGCATAGAGCCGGGGCGGGTGGGCGGGTCCACCTGAGATTTCCACTACCGGTTCGGGCAAACCTGTCGGAACCGGCTGAATACCACTCTGGCTTTGATGCGTAAAGATTGTTCTCACCTGGCATGAAACCAGAGCCTGGCTCTTCTCTAAGGGCTCAGGAAACTTACCTGCAATGCTTCGCTCATGCCACGACCGATCACTAATGTCTTGACACCCTTTTCCAGAACTTCTTTGACGTCGGCAGGCTGAACTCCAGGGACGTGCTGTGTTGAGGAAAAGTAAAGTTAGTGGTAGATGCTTTGGGCATGGCCCAAAATTAAGATGCATTTCACTAGAATCAGGAGAAGCCTGGTTGAGAATTGGCACCTTTCAAGATCCGGCCTTAAACTGCACGGTTTCTTCTGTAGTAGATGCTGCCATCCTGATTTCCTTTCCTTTCCTCTTCCCCTCCTCCTCTCCTTTCTTTCCTTCCCTTCCCTTCCCCCTTTCCTTTTCCCTTTCCCTTCCTTTAAATTCAATTTGTTCTCTTGTTATCTCCTGCAGCCAGCTCCTTATCTGTTCCCAATATTTTTTTTGCTTTAGGGCATTGCCACCACATATGATAAAATGTTCCATCTTTGCACTTAACACTTCCAGCACTCCGGTTTCATATTTGCATACATTTTAGCCAATCTTGCCGGTGTTAAATGCCACCTGTAAAACATTTTGTACTGCTTTTCTTTGTATGCAGTTGACAATGTTAATTTATAATTTTTGCTCCATAATTTTCCCCCCTCCTCTAATTTTATATTATGGCCTATATTTCCCTTTCCCTTTCCTCTCTCCCTCCCCTTTCCTTTTTCCCTTCCTTTCCCCCCTTTCCTTTTCCCTTCCTTCTTTCCTTTCCCTTCCCTTTCCTCTCCCTTCCTTTCCCATCCTCCTTTCCTTTCCCTCCCATTCCTTTCTTTCCCTTTCCGTTTCTCTCCTCCCCTCATTTCCTTTCCTTCCCTTTCCCCTTTCTCCTTTCCTCTCTCTTTCCTTTCCTTCCCTTTCTCCTTTTTTTGTTTGTTCCTTCCTTCCTTCTTGTAGCAGGCTGGGACAACTTGCCTTGGCCAAATCACCAGAGTCAATTCGCCACGGGGCAACTATCTGCGGGACAATTTAACAATTCAATTTAAATATTTTAAAATAATTTTGAAAACGTTTTTATTTTTATCATTCACATTTCATTCCGTCCCTCCTTTTGCATCCTTCCTTTAATGATTCTGTTCCACCATTTCTTTGGTATTAGTGTAACTCTTGCCCCATGGCGAGTTGTCCCTTACTGAGTTGGCTATGGCGAGTTGTCGTAGATCCTTCTGGTGGCGTAGTGCAGTATTGCAGGCTAACTCTGCTCACTACCAGCAGTTCGATCCTGACCAGTTCAAGGTTGACTCAGCTTTCCATCCTTCCGAAGTCAGTAAAATGAGGACTCAGATGGTTGGGGGCAAGAGGCTGATATTGTAAACCACTGAGGGAGGGAGGGAGGGAGGAAGGAGCCGTGGCCACACAATGGTTAAGAGTGCAGTATCACAGGCTAATTCTGCCCACAGCCAGGAGTTCAATCCTGACTGGCTCAAGGTTGACTCAGTCTTTCATCCTTCCGAAGTCGGTAAAATGAGGACTCAGATGGTTGGGGGCAATAGGCTGACATTGTAAACCACGGAGGGAGGAAGGAAGGAAGGAGCTGTGGTGGCGCAGTGGTTAAAGTGCAGTACTGCAGGCTAATTCTGCCCACAGCCAGGAGTTCAATCCTGACCGCCTTCAGCTTTCCATCCTTCTGAGGTCGGTAAAATGAAGACCCAGATTGTTGGGGGCACAGACACACACAGACACAGACACAGACACAGACACACAAACAGAGCAGGCAATGTTTTCTATTTAACCCCATTCCTCAACCCTTTTGTAGAATCTGGTAAATCACAGCTTGTTGAGGCAGATGTGACTTTTTTTAGCCTCTGTTTGTTTGTTTCCCTTCTGCCTTCCCATTGCAATTTGGATGTAAATTTGCATATCAAAGTTCGCCAGGCTTCCTGCTCTGCACCCAGCATGCAGCTGCTCCCAGTAGGCCAGGGATGTATGTCTTGTGTTTGGGTCTATTTTTAACAAGCTTTTATTATTATTATTATTATTAATTTATTTTATCAACGTTTGAAATCACCCATCTCCCTCACAGAGGGACTCTGGGAAATGTGCAAGTAAAATAACGTAAAAATGGCATTTTTAATTTTTTTAAAAAAAAATGGAATTTACAAAAGGCGAGGATTTACCAGTAATTCCGCGTTTCCCCGAAAATAAGATCCTGTCTTATAATTTTTTGAACCCCGAAATAAGCGCTTGGCCTTATTTTCGGGGAGGTCTTATTATTTTGGGGCGCGTGGAGCAAACGTACATTTTTAAATCAAGGAAAGACATGGCATAGGGGTGTTACTCAGCAGAAAACATTCCAGTTCTATTTTGGTCTTGATTTGGGGGTGTTTTCTCCATCGCAACAGCTGTCTGCTGCCAGGGCAATCCTGCCAGATACATTTCCCCCCACCTCTGGAGCAGGCCTGAACTTTCCTTAACTCCCACCCCCCCCCAAAAAATTGCCTTGTTTTGTTTTTTTAAACGTGATGGTTGTCGTTTTGTTCCCCTATTCCTAGCATACAGCGTGCTTTTTCCGAAAAACGATGGGAAAGAAGAAAAGCTGCTTTAAAAGCCGCCCTAAGTCTTCGGAGAAAGGTGGCATATGATCTGTCCCCGTCCACACACACACACACACACACAAACACAGCCAGCCGAGGGTTAAGAAAGTACACAGGTCGTCATCCCAAACTTGGCAGCAATATAATCACCGTCTGCCAAGAGCTTTTACTGCAACAGATAACATAAAACTACATATGCATTGCAAATAGTCCAGCAAAACAATATCCCTTTCGGCAGCTTCAGACGTTGTTCAAGTGACTAGCCAAAGTTCGTTTTTGTTCGTCACGGAGTTTTACCAGCCACCACCCCCTCTTATATAGTCTCTGGGGTGTGGTCCAGTGACTCAGTTCTAATCCCTAGCACGCCTCCTTAACTGCTGCAACTGTTTATCATGCCTTCGTTGGCGTGCACGCAGGAATGATGGCTCTCCTTCGCTCTCATCCGAGACACCTGGCTCCTGGCTAATCTCCTCTCCCTCGGCCGGCACCTGAGACAGTGCCAGAGGGGAGGGGCCTGGAGAGGGAGGCCTGGCTGACTCCTCTTCCTCATGTTCGGAGCTTTCTTCCTCCGATGAGATAGGCTCAGAAGGCGGGGCCACAACAGCATATAAATTGAACTAATAAATAATAAATAAATAAAGGTCCTCGGCTTACAGCCATTCGTTTAGCGACTGTGCAAAGTCGTGACGGCACTGAAAAAAGTGACTTACGACCGTTTTTCACACAACAGTTGTGTCAACCCTGAAGCTGACCTGACCGAGGCCATTTTGAGGCTTCAGTGTTGCCACACTGGAGCTGAGGGATAGGAAGGGGGGGGGAAATAGAGATAGCTGGGGTTTTGTAGTCGAAACAAAATGCTTTCTCCTGGGAACCAAGGTCATTCCCACAGGTGGTCAGACAGAGGAGGAGCGAAGTTACCAGGCAACCGGACGAGACCTTGATTGGATCATGTGACTGACTGACTGGGAAAAGGGAGGACCTTTTACGTTGTAACTATGAACGGACGCTAAATGAATGTGTCAGGGTTCCAAGTAATACATCCATAATAAATAGGTAGGTTCCTCAAAGAATTGGTTTATTGGACATATCATATTGGCACATGCTGGTGAAAACCGAGTCTGAATATTCCCGCAGTTTTCACCTAATTAAAAGTAAAAAGGTTCTCCCTTTTTCCAGTCAGTCAGTCACATGGTCCAATCAAAGTCCCACCCGGTTGCCTGGTAACTTCGCTCCTCTTCTGTCTGACCACCTGTGGGAATATCCTTGGTTCCCAGGACGGTCCAACGGTCACTACATGAACTGTTGTAAGTCGAGGACTATCTGTATACATGGCGATCTATAACTCAGTTTAAGTTGTCCCTGTTGAGGCCCAGTGTTGTGGCTCCGACCCCCAAGCCCATCTTATCAGAGGGAGAAGGCTCCGAAAGTGAAGGAGAGGAGTTGGCCAGGCCTCCCTCTCCAGGACCCTCCTCTCTGGCAATGCCTCAGGTGTCTCCCGAAGGAGAAGAGATTGGCCAGGAGCCAGGTATCTCCGAACAGTCGCAGTCGGACAGTGACGGAGATAAGTCTTGGCTGGATCCATGCCAGCGTCGGAGAGACAAGCGCACGCAGCAGAAAAGGAGGCGTGCCAGAGATTAAGCTGAGTCACTGGACCACACCCCACAGGGGATAAAAGGGGGTGTGGTGGCCATTCAGGCTCTGTGACGGACAAAACTAAACAACTAGCGAGTCGCATTGTATCTCTGAAACTACATTATCTGCCTGCCTTGGATTTAATACGGACTGGACTTGACAATTCTGTGGTTTTGTGTATTTGTTTTGGTTTATCTGACGGAGGAGGAACACCTCCCTCTGTGAGTAAAGTTCTTGGCAAGCAGCTACTGTGTTGCTGCCAATCCTGTTATCGAAGGAATTTATTGTCTGCAAGTTTTATTTAACTCCTGGCTGACTGTTTGTGTGCGTGTGTGAGACGGGGACAAAACACCCAGTTTTCCAGCCTGCTTAACAGCAGGAGACATTCAGGATCTGAGGCGAAGAGGAAATATTCCTAATTCTTTTGGCTGGATAAACTGGGATTCTCTCTGGGGCATAAAAATGCCTGATGCCATAGAAGTCGCCAAAGGAATTTCCCCAAGGTGGGCCAAGATACTTACTTCCGTGCCCGTTTCTCTCCAGTCCCATGTTCGGCTGCCACCGGGCCATACTTTACAGTCTTTATAGGTTGTGGGGCAGCCTCTCACCGTCATCCGTCCCCATGACAGGGAGGCAATTTCGGGGGAAGACATAGCCGGGCGACTGTCTGAAAGGGGAGAACGAGAGGCAAAAGGATAACAGAACAGAAAAGGCGAATAATAGAGTTGGAAGGGACCTTGGAGGTTATCTAATCCAACCCCCCACCCAGCAGGAGACCCTACACCATTTCCGACAAATAACAGTCCAGTCTCTTCTTGAAAGCTTCCAGTGATGAAGCTCCCACAACTTCTGAAGGCAACTTCTGTTCCATGGGTTGATGGTTCTCACTGTCAGGAAACTCCTCCTCATTTCCATGTTGAATCTGTCCTTGATCAGTTTCCATCCATTATTCCTTGTCTGGCCTTTAGGTGCCTTGGAAAACAGCTTGACCCCTTCCTCCTCTCTGTGGCAGCCCCTCAAATATTGGAAGATGCTATCCTGTCTCCCCTGGTCCTTCTCTTCGCTAGACTAGCCAAGCCCAGTTCCTGCAACCGTTCATCCTATGTTTTAGCCTCCAGTCTCCCTAATCATCTTGGTTGCTCTTCTCTGCACTTTTTCTAGAGTCTCAACGTCTTTTTTATAGTGTGGTGACCAAAACTGGATGCAGTATTCTAAGTGTGGTCTTACTTCTCTCCTTGATTAGTTTCCATCCTTCATTAGTTTCCATTCTTGTCTTACCTTCAGGTGCTTTGGAGAATAGGTTGACCCAGTGGTTCGTTGCTCCCGGTTTGGCCCAGTTCGGCCGAGCCGGTAGTGGTGACGATGTGACGTCACCGAACCGGTTCTCTGTGACTTGGAGCTGGGCCGTCCCGCCCATCCTCGCTTTATTCCTACCTTTATTTTTTGTTTTTTAGCCCAGCTGATAGGCGTGGCAGAGTGAATTGCCACACCTCAGCTGGCCAGAAACCTAACACGCTTGTGCGTGGCGATCATGCGCAAAGCGCGTGCGTGAAGTGAACTGGTAGTAACTCCAGTTGGAACACACTACTGGGTTGACCCCCGTTCTTCTCTTCTCTGTGGCACCCCTTAAATATTGGAAGACTGCTATCATGTCGCCCCTAGTCTTTCTTTTCATTAAACTAGACATACCCAATTCCTGCAACTGTTCATCATATGTTTTATCCTCCAGTCCTCTATTCATCCGGGTTGCTCTTCTCTGCACTTTTTCTGGAATCTCAACGTCTTTTTTATAGTGTGGTGACCAAAACTGGATGCAGGCTTCCAAGTATGGTCTTGCCAAGGCTTTAAAAATTGGTATTAACACATCACGTGTGTTTATGCAGCCTAGGATTGTGTTGGCTTTTTTGGCAGCTGCTGCACGCTGCTGGCTTCATATTTAAGTGATTGTCCACTAGGACTCCAAGTTTTATTTTTTTTAATGATATCGGGGCCAAATTATTTAATATGTTTTTTAAATTGCGTTTAATTTTATATATGTGTTTGTTTTATTTCTTGGCTGTGCACCGCCCTGAGTCCTTCGGGAGAAGGGCGGTATAAAAATTAGATTAAAATAAAAAATAAAAAATAAAATAAAATCCGTCTCACAGTTAGTACTACTGAGCGAGGCACCACCTATAGAGGGTGAGATATTTTTAATTCCTGCTACAGACCAGGGTGGATAAAAATCAATGATTTTTTTTAAAAAATCAAAAAAATCAGATTTTTTTGATTTAAATCGGATTTTTTTGATTTAAGTCAGATTTTTTTTTATTTTTATTGAATTTATTTTAATAAAAAACTTTGGGGGTAAAGATCTATCGTAAGATAGTTTTCTATTTAAGATACATAAATGGAGCTTAGTTATGTAGCACGAGGCTGTATATTCTGCCACACTGGGACTATCGGTGAGGCAACAGCGGGTCAAAGGAGTAGCAGAGATGACAGTTGCTCTTTAAAAATTATGATTTAAATCAAGTTGATTTAAATCAAGCCTTTTTACTAGTGATTTAAATCATGATTTACATCGACTCGATTTAAATCAAATCCACCCTGCTACAGACTGAACTATTCTTCCTTAAATTACAGAGCAGGGCAGATAGAAAATGGTGGTACTGCTGGACTTTAAAATGGCTGAGAGTCAGTTAACTTATTAAGTTTTCTTCTGCTGTCACTGAAGCTTAGAAATAAATTTTATATTTTTTATTTCGCTGTTGTCTTTTGACATCTAATATTTTCCTATTACCTTATTTCACAATCTTGCTATTTTACTGTTATTTTATTTATTTGTCCAATTTCTACACTGGCCATTTCATCCGAGTGATTTCTGGTGGTTTGTACAGGTAGTCCTCAAGTTACAACGGACCTGAAAAAGGGGAATTAGGACCGTTTTTCTTTCCTATTTATGACCGTTGCAGCATCTCCGTGGTCATGTGATCCAAATTCAGGCATTTGGCAACTGACTCATACTTACGACGGTTGCAGTGACCCGGGGGGGTGTCAAGTGATCCCGTTTTGCGACCTTCTGACAAGCAAAGTCAACGGGGAAGCCAGATTCGCTTATCCACATTAAGAACTGCAGTGATTCACTTAATAACTGTGGCGAGAAAGGTCGTGAAATGGGACAAAATTCGCTTAACAGCTGTCTCGCTTAGCAACGGAAAATTCAAACTCCATTTTGGTCGTAAGTCGAGAACTACCTGTACCTGAATTGCAGCTGACAAATTCCCTTTTTGCCCCCACTCAGGGAGACCCTTGCCTCCCCAGGGCTTCCAAACTGCCGTTCCCATCATCCCCAATGCGGAGGATGGGGAGCGATGGGGGTTGTAGTCCCCGCAGGCCCCGCTCACCTGTCCAGATCACGCATCTGTCGCTCCCCCCTACGTCTGGCAGGATACGCCCCCTCACACCCCTCATTGGCCGAAGGCGACGTTACAAACACGGGCCGCGCCCACTAACAAACCTTTCCACAACATCGGGGCCCCGCCCCTTTTTTTTTTTGGTGGGCGGAGTCTCGACGTCCTCTCCTCCCTCGTCCCTTTCTATTATGATTGCGCCCCTTTTCTCCGTCGCCGCCGGCGAGATTGGCGCGGGCGGCGTTCTCTCCCCGCCCCTTTCCAACTCCTCCCACCTCCCCACAACGCCAGGCTCGTTTTGGTTCCTGTGTCAATCAGTCAAATCATAAACCAACGAGTAAGAGAAAGAGAGAGAGAGATGGGGTTTAAAAACTATCCGGGCCGCTCTTTCTCAACGTTGCCTCTTTCTCTTCCTTCGTCGCCTCGTCTCCTCTCGCGGGGCCTGACGGGAGAATGGCGCCGGGCTCTCGCTTCCCCGCCACAGCGCCCCCTGCTTTCCTCCTTCGCCCGCCCCTCCTCTCCTCCACCACCACCTCCTCCATCCATCCATCCTCTCAGGTTCCAAGATGGCGGCTGCGACGGCGGCGGCGGCGGCTCCCCCTTCCCCGCCTTGCCCCGCCGCCCCGCCGCCGGAGGGTTTTTCCCGCCCGGGCTCTTGGCCTAACTTCGCCGTCGTCTGCTCCTTCTTGGAGAGGTACGGCGCTCTCCTCGACCTGCCCGAGCTGCCCTTCCCGGAGCTGGAGCGCGTTTTGCAACCGCCGCAGGAGCCCGGCGACCAGGGTAAGCCCAACCCGGGGGCGAAATTTACCTCAGCTTCGGCCTTTTAGCGGGCTCCTCGGAGCAACGACAGCGAGGCCTTCTTTGGCCTCAACATCCCCGCCGCGGGCCCCGCTTTCCCTTTCCTCCGCCGCCGTGGCCCGGCCGGGCCTGCCTCCCTCAGCGCCGGGGAGACCCTCATTCTCTCGGCCTCGGAGGGTCGTCGTCGGTCCCTTTTGTCCCCTCCTTCAGGGGGAGGGAAGGAAGGAAGGAAGGAAGGATTCGCCTCGCGGTCTTCCACGGCCCCGCGTGTATATATATATATATATATATGCCTTCACACGAGACACGCCGACCCGGGTTGTCGGCCCCTGAGAGACTCCCGGGCTCTGAGGGGAGGCCGGTTTGAGGAGCCAAAAGGGTTGGGGTTTTTTTTCCCCTCCCCCTTCAGCTAAATGGGGATGGATTTAGGGAGGGAGAAGGGGATGGACCAGGGAGGGAGGAGGGGATGATGGGCATGCAGTGGAACATGGGTTACAAGGTTCCTCTTTCCTCTAAGCAAGCGAAGTTTGGTCCTTGGTTTGGAGAATCTGATCCGATCTGAATCTCTCTACTATTACTATTATACTTTTATTCGTTAAACGTGAAACTCAAGTCATTCAAAAATGCAACACAAAATAGCATGGACTGGTGCTAATGGTTGATAGGGGTTGCTGCCAGCGTCCTAGGGATCAACCAAGTATCTTCTTAGGATAATAATAATAATAATAATAATAATAATAATAATAATAATAATAATAATAATAATAATAATAATAATAATATATTAGTAGTAGTAGTAGTAGTAGTAGTATTTGATCTTCCTTGTACTCTGGCATCTCTCTGCTGTATTACTATTATTTATTATCATTATTATTGGATCTTCCTGGTACTTTGGCATCTCTCTGCTGTATTACTATTATTTATTATTATACTTTTATTCGTTAAACGTGAAACTCAAGTCAACTGGACATTCAAAAATGCATCACAAATACCATGGACTGGTGCTAATGGTTGATACGGGTTGCTGGCGGCGTCCTAGGGATCCATCAAGTACCTTCTTAAGTTACTTATTAGTAGTATTAGTATTATTAGTATTATTTGATCTTCCTGGTACTCTGGCATCTCTCTGCTGTGTTACTATTATTTATTATTATTATACTTTTATTCGTTAAACATGAAACCCAAGTCAACTGAACATTCAAAAATGCATCACAAATACCATTGACTGATGCTGATGGTTGATATGGGTTGCTGCCAGCATCCTAGGTATCAACCAAGTATCTTCTTAAGATACTTCTTAGTAGTAGTATTAGTGGTATTAGTATTATTTGATCTTCCTGGTACTCTGGCATCTCTCTGCTGTGTTACTATTATTTATTATTATTATACTTTTATTCCTTAAACATGAAACTCAAGTCAACTGGACATTCAAAAATGCATCACAAACACCATTGACTGGTGCTAATGGTTGATACGGGTTGCTGCCAGCGTCCTAGTTATCCACCAAGTATCTTCTTAGGATAATGATGATAATAATAATAATAATAATAATAATAATAATAATAATAATAATAATAATAGTAAGTAGTAGTAGTAGTGGTAGTGGTAGTGGTAGTATTTGATCTTCCTAGTACTCTGGCATCTCTCTGCCGTATTACTATTATTTATTATCGTTATTATTATTGGATCTTCCTGGTACTTTGGCATCTCTCTGCTGTATTACTATTGTTTATTATTATACTTTTATTCGTTAAACGTAAAACTCAAGTCAACTGGACATTCAAAAATGCATCACAAATACCATGGACTTGAGTCTTCGGAGAAAAGCGGCATACAAGTTGAACAAACAAACAAATAAATAAATAAATGGTTGATACAGGTTGCTGCCAGCGTCCTAGATATCCACCAAGTTTCTTCTTAAGATATTTATTAGTAGTAATATTAATATTATTTGATCTTCCTGGTACTCTGGCATCTCTCTGCTGTATTACTATTATTTATTATCATTATCATTTGATCTTCCTGGTACTCTGGCATCTCTCTGCTGTGTTACTATTATTTATTATTATTATACTTTTATTCATTAAACATGAAACTCAAGTCAACTGAACATTTAAAAATGCATCATAAATACTATTGACTGGTGCTAATGGTTGATACGGGTTGCTGCCAGCGTCCTAGGTATCCACCAAATATCTAGGACACTGGCAGCAACTTGTATCAACCATTGCCACCAGTCAATGGTGTTTATGATATATTTTTAAATGTTCAGTTGACTGAGTTTCATGTTGAATGAATAAAAGAATAATAAACTTGGTCGGTATCTTAGTCAATATTGACCAAGACTACTACTACTACTACTAACAGATTAACAGAGTTGGAAGGGACCTTATAGATCATCTAGTCCAACCCCCTGCTCAAGCAGGAGACCCTATACTACTACTACTACTACTATTATTATTATTATTATTATTATGATTATTGTTATTATTATTATCATCATCATCATCTTTTTCTTCTTCTCTTCCTGGTACTCTGGCATCCCTCTGCCTTATTATTATCTCTTTTAATAATTAATTATGAAACTCAAGTCAACTGGACATTTACAAATACAATTGACGGGTGCTAATGGCTGATACAGGTTGCTGCCAGCGTCCTAGTTATCAACCAAGTATCTTCTTAAAATATACGATGTTCTGAGTAGCGCAGTATTTTTGCAGTTCTGCTGGTGTTATTGCAGGAAGCTGCAATTTCTTGATGTGTTTTGTAAAATTCTTGGACATATCGCGACCTGGCCATTGAAACTACATGATTATGGATGAAACATGTAACAGTGATACCCATTGATATTGGGGCACTTGGTATTATTAATAATAATAATAATTTTATCATTATTATATTACACTTCATCCTGCCTTCTATAGATCATCATCATTATAATGTTACATTTCATCCTGCCTTTTATAGATATAAATGTATATATATGTTTATGTGTGTGTACACATGTCTATGCACATGTATGCATGCATGGATGTATATATGTGTGTGTATGTATGTATGTATGTATGTGCAGGTAGTCTTCGACTTATGACCACTTATGAGCCCAGAATTCCTGTGGCGAAGGAAGACATTTGTTAAGTGAACTTTGCCCAATTTTTACGACGTTTCTCGCCACAGTTAAGTGAATTGTTGCGATTGTTAAGTTAGTAACTTTGTTAGATGAACCTGGCTTCCCCCATTGATTTTGCTTGTCAGAAGGTTGCAGAAGGGGAATCACATGACCCCGGGGCACTGCGACCGTCATAAATATGAGTTGGTTGCCAAACACCTGAATTTTGATCATGTGACCACGGGGATGCTGCCATGGTTGTAAGTGTGAAAAATGGTCATAAGTCACTTTTTCCAGTGCCATTGTAACTTAGAACGGTCACTAAATGAGCTGTTATAAGTTGCGGACTACCTGTATGTATTATGTGGGTGGGTGGATGGATGGATGGATGGATGGATGGATGGATGGATGGATGAAGAAGGGCTGGTCTAAAGTCACCCAGCCAGCTTTCATGGCTAAAGGAGACCTAAAACTCTCAGTCTCCTGGTTTCTAGGCCAGGATTTCAACCTTGGTTGAGGAAAGATTGGGACTCTTTTATCTTTCGATAAATAAATGGCTAAAGGACGATTAGTCTCAATATCCTGGCCATTCTTCCTTTTGTTCTGTTCTCCCTGAGTTCCGTTTGTAGGAACTGTTCCTTCTGCAGCATCTGGAATATTTGCAAGGTACTGTTTGAGAAATCAAGTGGGTGCACACAAGGGGTTAATAGATGCTCCTGTGGTTGATGTGTGACATTCGTAAAAAGCAGGCGGAGGTTGGACTCCATGATTGTGCCTGCCATCTTGACTTTTTTGACAGCATCCCATAGACATCCCCGATCTGCAGCTCTCTCATCTCCCAACCCTTCCTTAAGTGGCTTTTATCCCATGGACCAATTTCTGACAACTTTCAGAAGTTGTGGGTGACCCATCACTGAAGGCTTTTAAGAAGAGATTGGACAGCCATTTGCCTGAAATAGTGTAGGTTCCCCTGCTCGAGCAGGGGGTTGGACTAGAAGACCTCCAAGGTCCCTTCCAACTCTGTTACTCTATGTTGTTATTCTGTGTTTAATGTTTCTCAACTCAGTTACTTTTAAGAAGCATGGACTTCAACTCCCAGAATCACTGACCTATGCTCTCTAGACTTGGCTACTTCCTTTCTTCTCCCGTTCTCTCTGTTGACTGTTGAGCGTCGTTGTTTTTTCCCCCTTTCCCCAGTGGGCATCTTCTCTTTGTGTATGCTTTTTTTTGTGTGCTTCGCAGAAGAAAAGAGCCGACTTGAATTTCAGTTGTTCCTTGTCTGATTCCAATTTTGGAGTACTTTCATCTCTGTTTGTCCTGTTCTAGCAAATCTGTAGATAGATGTAGGGTTTTTTTCATGCTTCATGAGCTTTTCTGTTCACTGCATTCCTCTACCAAGGATTTGTTTAAAAAAAAAAAGGATGGGGACTAAAGAGTTTTTGGTGAAATTGTTGATTGATTGATTGATATATTAAATTTATATGCTGCCCATCTCACTACCAGCCAACTCTGGGAGGTTTCCATATTGTTTCTTGAAGTTGCTTGAAACTTGACATGGTGTAGCACAGACCTGGGAATTTTATGCGCCCCCCCCACTCCGCTACATCCTTGTGACTGAATCAAATGTAAATAAGGGTACTCCATGCACACAATACAACTGCAGGTGACTGCCTACACACCTTCCCAAGCCTATTGGTTTGGCTCTCCACAATAGTCTTAGTTTCTCCCCTTGGGAAAATTAATTGCCCACCCTTGGTCTGGCAGCATTCACGGCTCCACTTTTTTGGTAGGGCACCAACAATTGCGCAGTAGTTCAGTAGTGTGTTATGGTCAAATCTGACACAATGGTGAAGATGTTGGATCCACCTGGGAGAGATCAAGTTTCTTCTCCATTTTCTCCCATTGAAGCTTTTTGGGTGACGAGACCAGATATTTTTTTTTCCTGAACCCAGACTGTGTTATTGAGAGAAATGGGAGGCTGGAGCATTGTGTACAGTGTGCCTTGAATTACGGAGCAAGAGGTCGGATAAAAATCCAGCAAGTAAACAAACAAACAAAGATCACAAAGGCATTTCACCTGTTCTTAACCAAGAGACCATATCTTGGGAGACAGATGGGTTATAAATTAATCCTTCTGGTTAATGTACATAGATTGAGGGAAATTGGTAAATTTGAAAGACAGCAGAAGTTGATGGAGATTTTTGTAAAAGAGAAAGAGTACACAATAATCCACTCACTGCCTTAAACTTCTCTTTAGTTCACAGGCTGTATGTGTATGTATGTATGTAATGCATGTATGCATTTATTTATTTGTTTGTTTAATATGTCATCCATCTCTCGATAAGGTGACTTTTTTACCCTTTAAGTGCATGAATATTTGTGGTTGAACAGTTATTTATTTATTTATTCATTCATTCATTCATTTTATATGTCATCCATCACTCGATAAGGTGACTTTTTTTAACCTTTAAGTGCATGAATGTTTGTGGTTGAAAAGCTATCTATCTATCTATCTATCTATCTATCTATCTATCTATCTATCTATCTTATATGTCATCCATCACTCAATAGTGCAACTTTTTTAACCTTCCTTTAAGTGCATGAATATTTGTGGTCGGCTTTCTCTTAACTGCTTATTTCCTAAACCTGTCCGAATGATTCATTGTGAGGTTGTTCAAAGCGCTGTGGATAGGCAGGAGAAAAATATCTGTTGTTTTCTGCACTTGTCGAAGATTCGTTTCTGTTCCTGCCTATGTTTCCTGCCGTCCTGCAGCCATAGCCACATGCATGGCACGTTAACCATCCAGGCCTCTCCATAAACTTCCCTTTCTTGTAGAATATCAGTTCAGATATACAGAACACTCAAAAGATGCCAATGAAACTGCTGTTCTTAAAGTAGTATCTGTTAAGGATGGCGGTTGTGGGTTTTTGCTAAGAGGAAAAAAAAAAGGTTTGTTTTATTTTAAAATCAGTCTGGAAGAATGGCAAAACTAAATCTTGGAGTAACTTGGAGAACATCTCAAGGAGTTTCCCATCTCTGGTCTTCCATCTTCCATCAGTAACTCATCGAAACGGTTTCCTCCCCAAATCCTAGGCTCCCAAAACAGCAAGGGGCTGTTTTTGTGTGCTGTTTTTTTAAAATATTGAAAATTCACAGCCTCCAGTTTCTTTGTTGCTTTTCTCCTTTTCAAAAGGGCCATCAAAACTATTATTCAACTCTTAAATGTATCTTTTAATTGCTTGGCTATGGAGCCTGGCACCTGACAGTAATTTCCAATAAAATTCTAAATACCTTCTCATTGCTTCTATATTCTTTGTTACAGTCTTAACATTCTTTGCAAAACGGGAAGATAAATTTAGATTGTTTAAATATAATTAGATATGCTTTTGATACATACTTGTTAAGTCTCAGAATACAAAACAGTCCTTAAGGATTATATCTACGATTTGTATCCCATGCACTCCTGAAATTGACATGTTTTTGGGCAGTGCCATTTTTCATTTACTATGATAATTATGGTTTGTTTGTTTCCTACTTTTTTTGACTGCTGGTCTATACATCTTGATGCATATACAGGTAGTCCTTGACTTACGACCACAATTGAGCCCAAAAGTTCTGTTGTTAAGTGAGACATTTGTTAAACTAGTTTTGCTCCATTTGACGACTTCCTTTGCCAAAGTTGTTAAGTGAATCACTGCAGTTGTTAAAATAGTATCACGGTTGTTAAGCGAATATGCCTTCCCCACTGACTTTGCTTATCAGAAGGTCGCAAAAGGGGATCATGTGGCCCCAGGTATATATCACGCTGCAGTAGTCATAAATATGAGTCAGGTGCCAAACATCTGAATTTGGATCACATGACCGCGGGAATACCGTAACAGTTGTAAGTGTGAAAAACCGTCATAAGTCACATTTTTCAATGCCGTTGTAACTTTGAATGGTCACTAAACAAGCTGTTGTAAGTCGAGGACTAACCGTAGCGCTTCTCTTAAGACTGAAATTGAGCCCAGAATTACGATCTTAAGTTGTGGCGGTTATTAAGCAAGTCACTGCCTGACCGTGCCTGATTTTTGACCGTTTTTTGCAGGAGTTTTTAAGCAAATACCACAGTCAATAAGCAAACCCGATTTCCCAAACGGACCTTTTCTTTTTTTGCTGAAAACTAGAAATAAACCCAGGAGACTTGACATAATGACGCAAAAAACGTGCAGTCACATGACCCACAGCCATAAAAGTGAGCTGGTTGCCACCGTGTAACTGTAGGGATGCTGCAGCTGTCGTAAAATTGAGATTGGATTGTAATATACAGGTGTTCTTCGACTTATGACCACAATTGAGCCCAACATGTCCGTCGCTAAGCAAGGCAGTTGGTAAGTGAATTTTGCCTCATTTTACAGCCTTTTTTGCGGTGGTGGTTTAAGCAACTCACTGTAGCGGTTAAGTGAATTGTATGGTCATTAAGTGAATTTGGCTTCCCTTTCCCCTCCCCCCCTTGACTTTGGCTTGTCGGTAGCTGGCTGGGAAGGCGAAAAATGGTGATCATGTGATCCCGGGAAACTGCAGCCGTCATAAATATGAATCTGGGCACTGCAACCATGCATTTGAATTTTGATCACCTGACCATTTTCTTTTTTTTTTTTTGGTTGTTTAATGATCCCATAATCCCTTGCGGGGTGGAGTCTGGGCAACTGAACGGAGCTGAGTGTTTCCTGGCCAGATGCCCTTCCTGTCGCCAATGCGGAGTTATATTCAGCAGATATATTCTCATTGTGCCCAGAGAGAGAGAGAAATATCTGTCTCTACCTAGGATCGAACTCACAGCCTCCTGATGATGAGGCGAGAGCTCCACCTCTAGGCCACCGCCCCACTCCACCTGACCATCGTCATAAATGCGAAAAACAGTCCTAAGTCACTTTTTTTGTAACTTCAGGCGGTCACTAAACAAAGTGTTGTAAGCCTGGGGGGCTGCCTGTATAAAACAGGAGAAAAAGGGCAATCCAGCGATCACATAAACATCAACTCAGGGCAAAGAGATTCAGCCTTCAATTTAAAGGAGGCTGGGGAAAATCTCTGGCAGTTCCCAAGCTTCTGTATTTTTTTTCCCCCCAGACTTGCTTTGAAGAAACCAAATCTGTCTGGCTTTGCTGTCTCTTGACCAGCTGGGTGGTGCTTGGCATAAAATGATTTCCAGAGTGCTTTGTTCCCTAAACCAGACATTTTCCAAGTTTTTCAGGCTGTGGAACCTGTTTAGGTTTTGATTTGGTTTTGTTTTTTTTAAGTTCCCCCCAACTCCTGACCCAGATTCAAAGCTCCGGTTGCAGAAAATTGGCTGCATTCAATTGTTGTTGTTTTTTTCTTTTTGCTTTTAGTATCTGTCAGAATTCCATCTTAATTTTTGCAGGAACCCTGTGAAACGCAGGTTGAAAATCCCAGGTTAAAAATTCCAGGTAGTCCTTGATTTCTGACCATTATTTTAGTGACTGTACAAAGTTGCTTCAACTGACAACCAGGGGTGAAAAGCTCCCGGTTTGGGCCTGATCCGGTAGCGATGGCGACAGGTGGTTCAGAGAACCGGTAGAAAAATCCCTGCGCCCCCACCCCCATGCCCAGCTGAGCCACGCAATCATCAGAGGCTTTTTTTTTTTTACTTTTAAAGCATTTTTTCTACAACCTCTTTGGCCGAAAAAATGCTTTTAAAAGTAAAAAAAAAAAAAAGCCTCTGATGATTGCGCGGCTCAGCTGGGATCATCAGAGGCTTTTAAAAGCATTTTTTCTACAACCTCTTTGGCCGAAGAGGTTACAGAAAAAAATGTTTTTAAAAGGGAAAAAAAAAAGTTGGCCACGCCCACCCAGTCACATTACCCCCCCCACCAAGCCACGCCCACAGAATTGGTAGTAACAAATTTTACATTTCACCACTGCTTACAACCATTTGTTAAGTGACAGTTCGAAATTACAACGGCACTGAAAAAAGCGACTTATGTCCATTTTTCACACTTATGACCATTGCGGCATCCCCGTGGTCACATGATCAAAATTCAGATGCTTGGCACCTGCCTCATATTTATGACGGTTGCAGTGTCCCCCGGGTCACGTGATCCAGTTTTGCGACCTTTAACAAGCAAAGTCAGCAGGGAAGCTGGATTCACTTAACAGCCGTATTACTAAATTAACAACGGCAGTGATTCACTTAACAACTGTGGCAAGTAAGGTCGTAAAATGGGGCAAAACTCACTGAACAACTGTCTCGTTTATTAATGGAAATTTTGGGCGCAGTTATGGTCGTAAGTCCAGGACTCCCTGTTGAGATCAAGTAGAAGGCTGAAGCAAAGCTAAACAAAGGCCGGGATGGGTGATGGATCTAGTGGCTCTAGATGCTGGGTGTTGCCTAAATTTTTCATTCTAATGAGTACAGATAGTCCTCAACTTACAACAGTTCATTTAGTGACCGTTCCAAGTTACAACGGCACTGAAAAACCATTTTTCACAGTTACACACCTTGATTGTGAGTTGATCACGTGATCAAAATTCAGCTGCTTGGCAACTGATTCATACGTACGACCATTGCTGTGTCTTAAAAGTCATGTGATTACCTTTCCCCGACCTTTTGACAAGCAAATTCAACAGGGAAGCCAGGTTGACTTTTAACAACCAGGTGACTCACTTAACAACCGCAGTGATTCCCTTAACAACTGTGGCAAGAAAGGTCGTAAAATGGGGCAAAGCTCACTTAACAAATGTCAACCAAACAAACTTAACAACAGAAATTTTGGGCTCGATTGCGCTCGTAAAACAAGGATTACCTGTAGTAGTGATATTTTTTTGGTATTATGGTCTTTATGGCTGGATGGAAATTTGGCGGGGGGCAGTCCCTGCCCATCACAGCCCCTCAGACTTGAGAAAGTTTAGAGATGGGATTTTTCTTGTTCTAAAAATCCTGGAAAATATTTTCCATGAGAAATAATTACGCCAACATCATCCATCAAGCTTCAGGGTGGAGTTGGTGTTGAACTCAAGCACATTTGATTAGCAAGCCATATGATAACACTCTATACCCGTGTTGGCAAACCTATGGCACACGTGCCAGAGGTGGCACACAGAGTCCTCTCTGTGGACATGCCTGCCATCGCCAGATTTTTAGTTTCATTGCACTGGCCAGATGGTCTTTGCAGATGCTGAAGTGCCGGAAAATGGCCTGAAAATTACTTCATTCTCAGTCCAAATTAATTCCAAAACAAATTCTTCATAAACAGTCCTTCCGCCTTATCACCAACCTTTGTCGTCTTTGGCACCCTGCCAAAGGCTTTTCTTGGCAAAACCCCCACAAAGTTCAGAAGCAAGAGACTCCACAAGATACAAATGTATAAGCTTTCAAGATGCCCAATTTTTTGAAGCAAAGAGGATTTGTGTTAAATTCAGAATTTTATTACAAAATGATAATTAGTTTTGGATAGTAAAAAGGGCTGCTTTTTTAAAAAAAAAGTTAGAGGTATTATAATGGATAATTGAAAATCTGAAAGATATCCTCCTGTAGATTTTGAAATTTATATTTGGTAAATAAGTGTTTTAATGGTATTAAGAGATTTTTAGAATGTTTAACATAAGATTATATTATTTTAAAAGATATATGATATAAAATGTGTAAGATTTCAAGATGCCCAATTTTTCTGAAGGAAAGAGGATTAATGTCGAATTCAGAATTTCATTAGGGAGTAATGTTCAAAAAGAATGATGTTCGAGGGTATGGAAATGGAATTTATTCATGATCTTTACTGTTTCTAACACTGCTAAAGTATTGTATTATACATCAAGAAAAAGTTTTTTTTATAATTAGGAAGAATGAACTTAACTTAATTGGTTGTGAGAATTTATAAAAGGGAGGTTGATGAATTGGAGCAAGGGGAGTTAAAGAACGTGTGGGAGTTTTGAACTTTATAATTAGTTTATTTTAGCATATGTTTGTTAGATGCTATACTCTGTTTTTGCTCTGGGAAGTCGGGGGGTGGGGGGGTGGGGAGGGTGGGATAAGGGTGGGGGTGGAAAAAAGTGGTGAATAGAGAAATTTTTTAATAGAAGAAAGTATCTACGATTAGAATACAGGAGTTGCTCAGATAGGAGAATATTTCACAGCAAAGAAGTTAGAAAGGAGAGAGGAGGAGAGGGTAGGAAGAGGAGAGGGAGGGAGAGGAATGGAAGAAAGGAGAGGAGGAAGGGAAGGGGATAGGAGTAGGAGTGAAGGTGAGAAGGGGGAAAAGAAGAGAGAAGTGGGGGAAAGGAAAAGGAAGTAGGATGAGGTAGGAGAGGAGGTAGGAGAAAGTAGGAGAGAAGAGGAGGGAGGGAAGGGAAAGAAAGGAGGAGGAGAAGAAGGTTTGTTGTGGAATGAGGGAAGAAAGAGAAGAAGAGCAACCCCGAATGTAATTAAAATGTTTTATTGTAATGCTTTCTTTAGGGGAAACATGTATATGTAGGATTTATTATGTATAAGAAAATGTATATTTTCCATTATGCGGGGAGGGGGAAAGGGGGGGGGGGAGAAAATTGTATTTCTTATAAAACTTTTCAATAAAAAAAAAGAAACAAATGTATAAGATCCCAAGAGCCTTTGCTGCTCTTTTAAGCCTTATGGGAGGGGCCGATCATCTCCTGGCCTTACTCCCGAGTCGTCCTTTTTGCTTCAGCTGCTCTTGCCTTCTGGCAGCTCTTCTCATACGTGCACTAGGAACAGGCTCCTCCTGTTCCTCTGCCTCTCTGCTGTCTGACTCTGCGGTCTCCGGAGTCCGCGCATCACTCCCAGATGCCCTGGCCCCATCTCTGCCTCCGAAACAGAGCCCTCGTCCGAGCCTTCCTCAGACTCCAGGACTGGCCCATTGTCCTCTCCAGCCTCCTCACTGTCCGACTCCACTGCTAGCTCTGCAGGCTGCTGGTGGACCATAGCAATGCATGCGCCGGCCAGCTGGTGTTCAGGTTTCCGGTACTCCGGCGCGCACATATACACGCACGTTCCAGTTTGGGCACAGAGTGCCGAAAAGGTTCGCCATCACTGCTCTATCCATTTAAATTAGGTTGGTATTAAATATTCCTGCCCACATTTAAGAAGGGCTGTTGAGTTTGTTTGGAATATTCCTAGAGGACTTTACAAATACAGGTAGCGCTTGTCTTAAAACAGTTCGTTTAGTGACCGTTTGAAGTTACGACGGCACTGGAAAAAGTGACGTATGACCATTTTTCACATTTGCGACCGTTGCAGTATCTCCATGGTCGTGTGATCAAGATTCAGATGCCTGGCAACTGGCTCGTATTTATGACGGTCACAGTGTCCCGGGATCACGTGATCCCCTTTTACGACCTTCTGACAAGCAAAGTCAACGGGGAAGCCAAATTCACTTAACGACCCGTGTGACTTACTTAACAACCGCAGAGATTCACTTAAGAATGGTGGCAAGAAAGGTCGTAAAATGAAACAAAATGCACTTAACAGCCGTCTTGTTTAGGAATGGAAACGTTGGGCTCACTTGTGGTCATACATCGAGGACTATCTGGCACCTTTAACCATTTGAAAATGTCTAAAGGAAGTAATTTCCCTCAAAAGCAGAAGAATTTCATAATGTTTATGAATTTCATCATAAAAAGGGGCAAAAAACTCACTTAAGAACTGCGTTGCTTAGCAGCAGAAATTTGGGGCTCAATTATGGTCATAAACTGAGGATTGCTTGGAAATTTGGGGAAATGTGCAGGTTTCAAGGGGGTCATATTGTCCTTGACTAAATAATCCTCAGAATAATTAATGGTGCCTTTTGAAAGGAACTCTAGAAAAACTGAAGCCAGTTGGGTGTTTTCTAATTATTTCTTTTAATGATCAGCTTCTTAAAAATGTTGGATTACTGCTTTTAACGGTTCAGCTGAAGCAGCCAGCAGCCACCCAGTATTTTTCATGGATACTGTCAGCCGTGCTTTTTTACTCTTAAATCAGAATTTAAAACATCAGAGCTACAATTATTCCTTCCAGAGAAGCTTAGAGAGGAGGGAAAAAAATGGTCTCCTCTCAAGAGTTATATATCTTGTAAAAGCGCCATACGGTAAATTAGCTTGAGGATGTGGCCCGGGTGGCAAATTAAAACATATTTTAAAACGGATGATTTTCAATTAAAAGATCGGTTTAAAAGACTAATGTTTTAAAGAGTAATGTGCCTAATGCTGTCATTTTGTTTGTTCGGAAAGGTTTGCCTTTGAACTGATTATTATATTCTAAAGGTTGAAACTCTAATGCAGATTGTGCTGAAACAGTTCTCGGATGCGGATAATCCAGAGGTCTCAAAATCAATTTCATTGATTGGACGCATCAGGGCTGTGGTTCACCTTTGGGGGGACCGCGGGGGGACATGGCTGACTGGGTGGGTATGGCAGCTGGGTGGGCGTGTCCAGCTTGACTCCACTCCCTAAACTGCTGGCATGTTTCCTCTTTGCATTGGGGCCCCTTACATTTTCCAGGACAGCCTGGCGGGTCAGATCTGACCACATTGCAGGCTGGATCCGGCCCATCGGCCCCTGGTATAATCCATTCTCCCTCTTCTCAAAACACTAAGCCTGTTGTGAGCTTTGACTTATTTGCTAGGCTGCTTCTCTCCAATGTAGCCACTCCAATTTCGTTGAGGTTACTACCTTATCTCCATCAGCTCGGCAGTGGTGTTTGGGAGGTGTAGTTAAGAGATGCGGTTCAAACTATTTGCCCCTTTTTTTCCTTCCTTTTGACGGCCTCCTTTTAACTTTCACAGAGCTCAGATCTAGCAAAAACAAAACAAAACGAAAACAACCAAATAAAAGGAACTAGTACAGAATTCAGGCAGCTTTGGCAGGCAATCCTTGGAGACCGCGTCTCTTTCTTTCTTCTCCTCGGTTCTACTTTTGAATTCCAGCTCGTGCAGAACAAGGATTGCTTTTATTTACGCCCTCGGCTTAACATCCATTCGTTTAGTGACCATTTGAAGTTCCAACGGCACTGAAAAAAGTGACCTATGACGGTTTTTCACGCTTGCGACCATTGCAGCACCCCCATGGTCACGTGATCAAAATTTGACTGCTTGGCAACTGACTCATATTTATGATGGTTGCCGTGTCCTGGGGGTCATGTGATCCCCTTTTGCGGCCTTCGGACAAGCAAAGTCAATGGGGGGAGCCGTCAGAAGACGCCAGGCGTCATAAATGTGAGTCAGTTGCCAAGCATCTGAATTTTGAGCACCTGACCATGGAGATGCCGTAATGGTCATTAAGTGTGACAAACGGTCACAAGTAACTTTTTTCAGTGTCAAGTCGTAACAATCAGTAAACGAACTGTTGTAAATCAATCAAGGACTACCTCTATAAACCTGACAGCAAAGCCCACTCTCTTTTAGCCCTGATGATGTAACCTATTTTGAGTAATGAACCGTCTGCAAGAACACAACCAAGCTCAGAAATCTATCATTGCCTTTGCAACCTCGGTGTGTGTGTGTGTGTGAGAGGGAGAGAGAGGGGGGTGGGGGAGAGAGACTGACTCCTTTTCCACCCGTTATGCAGCTGCAGGGTATGGAACCTCTTATCTGACTACTCCCCAGGCAGTATCTCTACTCTCCCCTCCCTCCCCCAGTACCAAGGTCATTCACATGTACCACTACAACACCCCAACCAGACCGTGATCGAAGACCTTCAACCTCAAACACAATTTACACAGGATGTAAAAAAGATGTTGAGACTCTAGAAAGAGTTCAGAGAAGATGATTAGGGGACTGGAAGCTAAAACCTACGAAGAACAGTTGCTGGAACTGAGTATCATTTAGTTTAATAAAAAGAAGGACTAGGGGTGGCATGATAGCACTGTTACAATATTTGAGGGGCTACCCCAAAGAAGAAGGGGCCAATCTATTCTCCAAAGCCCCTGAAGGCAGGACAAGAAGCAACGGATGGAAACTAATCAAGGAGAGAAGCAACTTGGAACTAAGGAGAAATTTCCTGACGGTGAGAACAATTAGTCAGTGGAACTCCTTGCCTCCAGAAACTGAATGCTCCAACACTGGAAGTTTTTAAGAAGAGATTGGACAACCATTTGTCAGAAATGTTATAGGCCAGGGTTTCCTGCCTGAGCTGGTTGGACAAGAAGACTTCCAAGTTCTCTTCCAACTCTTTTATTCTATTCTAAGGTCCAAACACCCAAAGGCATTCAGACTGGTTTGGGTTAAGCCAAAAGCCCATTTCCCCCCCACCCATTTTCTCCCTCCTAGGCTGAGGCTGGGTTTCTCTTTTTGGAGTGGTAGCTAATAAACCATTATTAAAACCATTTGCGAATGCTGGGGAAATTCTCACATTGCTCATTTTGCAGCCTGTTAACTGGATTTTTGATATCTCTCTGCGGCTCCTAAGTGGTTTTCTGACTGGCGTGTTATTTATTTTAAGTTCAAAGTTACTCTAATGCTTTCTGTTTGGAACTGTATTTGTGCTGCAGCCTGAATAAGTAACAAACACGAAAGCTGCTTTTCAAAGAAAACCAGATTTTTCAAGTCCTCTTGGATTGGAAATAAAGATTCTTTCAATGTCATCCTAAAACGTTTTGCTCCTTAATTCAGAATCCAACGTATACTGTACAAGTCAGGTTTCAAGTCTTGCTTTGAATTGATGGCTTCTTTCATTTTCTCTTTGTGACATGCTCCCCACCCATCCCTGGATGCCACTATAATTTTTTTAAAAAATCACATTAATTTCACAGAATCTAATTTTAAAATACAGCTAGTTCTCGACGTACGACCATAATTGAGCTCAAAGTTTCTGTGTCTCAGAAGTGAGACGTTTGTTAAATGAGTTTCGCCCCATTTTACAACCTTTCTAGCCACAGTTGTTAAGTGAATCACTGCGGTCGTTAAGTTGGTCACGTGGTAGTGAAGTGAATCTGGCTTCCCCATGGACTTCGCTTGTCGGAAGTTGTCAAAAGGGGATCACGTGACCCCAGGACACCACGACCGTCATAAATATGAGTCAGTTGCCAAATGTCTGGATTTTGATCGTGTGGCAATGGGGATGCTGCAACAGTTGTAAGTGTGAAAACTGTTCATATATCACTTTTTTTTAGTGCCATTGAAGCTTCCAACGGTCAGTAAAGGAATTGTTGTAAGTCAAGGACTACCTGTATGGAAATTCATTGAGTAGAGCTTTCATTAGTTTCCCCCTCTTCAGAGAAACATTTAACGTTTTCCTGTATTGGGGTGATTTCTTATTTATTGAGGAAGGAAAGGAGCAGAATGGTAAAACATAAGATCGGAAGGGACCTTCACACCACCTGTTGCAGCATCTGGCAACTGACTCATACTTACGACGGCTGAAGCAGAGGTGGGTTTCAGCAGGTTCTGACCAGTTCTGGAGAACCGGTAGCGGAAATTTTGAGTAGTTCGGAGAACTGGTAGTAAAAATTCTGGCTGGCCCCAGCCCCATCTATTCTCTACCTCCCAAATCCCAGGTGATCCTGAGGAAATGGGGATTTTGCAGTAACCTTTCCCTGGAGTGGGGTGGGAATGGATATTTTACCAAGCCATGCCACGCCCACCAAGCCACACCCACAGAACCAGTAGTAAAAATATTTGAAACCCACCACTGGAAGTCTCCTGGGACCATTTGATCTTCAACCTTCTGACAAGCAAAATCAACGGGAAAGCCAGATTCATTTAACAACCATTCATCTAACTTAACAACTGCAGTGATTCACTTAACAATAATGGCACAGAAGGTTGTAAAATGGGGCAAAACTCACTTAACAACTATCTTGCTTAGCGACTGAAATTTTGGGATTAGTTACGGTCGTAAATGGAGGACTACCTGTACTCCAATGCAGAAGGCCATACAGAAACCTCAACTCCTTGCAGTCATCTATTTTCACAATCTGATCGCAAATAGGGTACCCTGGACTTTTGTGCTGAATTACTTGCCAGCCCTTAGGGGGAAAACAGGTAGTCCTCAACTTACAACAGCTCATTTAGTGACCGTTCAAAGTCGCAACAGCAGTGGAAAAAGTGACTTAGGACCATTTTTCGCACTTACAACCAATGCAGCATCCCCACAGTCATGAGTTAAAAATTCAGATGCTTGGCAGCTGACTCATACTTATGATCGTCGCAGCATCCTGGGACCATGTGATCCCCTTTTACGACCTTCTGACAAAGCCAATAGTGAAGCCAGATTCACTTAACAACCGGGTGACTAACTTAACAACAGCAGCGTTTCGCTTAACAACGGTGGCAAGAAAGGTCGTAAAACGGGGCAAAACTCACTTAACAAACTTTAACATTCCTAGTTGATTTAGAGTTGCCCATAGGCATTGCCACGTACCGTGTTTCCCCGAAAATAAGACCCAAGCGGAAAACGAGCCCTAACATGATTTTTTCAAGATGCTTGTAAAATAAGCCCTACCCTCAAAAATAAGACCCAGTTAAGACACGGTGGCTCAGTGGCTAAGACACTGAGCTTGTCGATCGAAAGGTCGGAGTTCAGCGGTTCGAATTCCTAGTGCCGCATAACGGGGTGAGCTCCCGTTACTTGTCCCAGCTTCTGCCAACCCAGCAGTTCAAAAGCAGGTGAAAAATGCAAGTAGAAAAATAGGGGCCACCTTTGGTGGGAAGGTCACAGCGTTCCGTGCGCCTTTGGCGTTGAGTCATGCCGGCCACATGACCACGGAGACATCTTAGGACAACGCTGGCTCTTCGGCTTTGAAACAGAGATGAGCACCGCCCCCTAGAGTTGGGAACGACTAGCACATATGTGCGTGGGGAACCTTTACCTTTAAGATCGTCAGACTGATGCATTTCATTACCGTATTTCCCCGAAAATAAGACCTAATCGGAAAATAAGACCTAATGTGTCTTTTGGAGCAAAAATTAATATAAGACCTGGTCTTATTTTGGGGGAAACACGGTTCCTACGCTGTGAAGGGTGCAGGGCTGAAATGCTCCCGGTTCGGACCGGATCACCCGATCCAGTAGCAATGGAGGCGGATGATTCGGAGAACCGGTAGCAAAAATACCTCCCCCCCCCCCCCAATGCCCAGCTGAGTCGTGCAATCATCAGAGGCTTTTTTTTTAATTTTTAAAAGCATTTTTTTCTACAACCTCCTCGGCCGAAGAGGTTGTAGGAAAAAATGCTTTTAAAAGCCTCTGACAATCCCAGCTGAGTTGTCTAATCGGCAGAGCCTTTTAAAAGCATTTTTATACAACCTCATTGGCCGAAGAGGTTGTAGAAAAAATGGTTTTAAAAGTTAAAAAAAAAAAAAAAGTTGGCCACGACCATCCAGTCACATTATACCCACCCACCAAGCCATGCCCACAGAATCTGTAGTAACAAACCTTACATTTCACCACTGCTGCAGACTGATGTGCACACCTCCCAAATCCCAACTTCGCGTTGTATGGAGATGCGTGTCTTGCAAGCTGATTGGTCGATCCGACTTCCTCTTGGGAGGTGGGCAGCAGGCAAGGCACATTCAAGCAGCACAATGGAACAGATAAATGCAGTTTCTATGTACCCATCTCCGAACCACAGAGGCATACATTCCTGACATGCAGGCTTCTGAGGGCCCTCCCAGCAAGCCACGATTTCCCTGGCATGATAAAAACATATTGCGATGCCCTGATGCCAGCTCCGTCCCTTATGTATTTGTGCGCACTGTTCTAACACAGCTGCACAACTGGTGGAGTTTGTGTCATTTGCTGCCCTCTCTTCTCTGTAGATACTCATGGCCTATTAGCTGAATTAGTGTTGTAGAAGTGTGTGGGGACAATTAACCATAGTAATGAGAAGAGACATCAAATGCCACAAAGAAATCTCAGTGCATTTTTGTCACAAGTCATCTTCAAGACGCACAAGTGTTTATATTTCATATTGCCATAGTGATTTTTTTTACCAGTTAAAAGGAATTAACAAGGATCTCAGGCTTGTTTTTTTCCTGGGGGAAGGTAATGAAATGCCTCTTAATTATGTTACAAACCCACATAAAGTCTTTTTTGCTATATTGTTACTAGTGGATACTATGGCTGAATATCCATAATATATTGGGGGGTGAGTGTATGTATACACATACACACACTATATATACACACACAAACACATATAAATGTGTGTGTATGAATGAATGTATGTGTATGTATGTGTATATACCGTGTTTCCCCCAAAATAAGACCCTGTGTTACATTTTTTTTAACCCTGAAATAAGCGCTTGGCCTTATTGCCATGCGCTCAAAAGCCCGATTAGGCTTATTATCAGGGGGTGTCTTATTTTGGGGGAAACAGGATATATATACACACACATACATACACACATACATACATATATCTATATCATATATATCTATATCAATGTGTGGCGTGTACAACAATAGCAATAGCACTCAGACTTATATACAGATAGATATACTTACAGCAATTCACTTAGTCACTGTTCAAAGTTAGAATAGCACTGAAAATAGTCAATCATGACGATTTTTCATACTTATGACCGTTTCAGCATCCCCACGGTCACGTGATTGACATTCGGATGCTTGACAGCTGACAGACAATATATGACCCTTGCTGTGTCCCGGGATCATGTGATTCTCTTTTACAACCTTCTGACAAGCAAAGCCAATGGGGAAACCAGGTTCACTCAACAGCTGCGTTACTAATTTAAGAACTGCAGTGACTCCCTTAACAAACATGGCGATAAAAGTCGTAAAACGGGGGTAAAACTCCCCTTAAACAACGACACTGCAACCATCACAAACACACGCCTGTTGCCAAGCCTCTAAATTTTGATCACATGACCATGGGGATTGCTGCCACAGCCGTAAGTGCGGGAGATGGTTGCAAGTCATTTTTTTCCAGTGCCATTGTAACTTCGAACGGTCACTAAACGAACTGTTGTAAATCAAGGACTGCCTGTCAATTTATGCTGCTCTAGGAACTTTAGAAGAGAACTTTAGAATAACTTCGTCACTTTGAATGTACACTAAATTTCATTGCATGCAGCAGCTCTCAAAGGGTCACCACCTCCAACATACCTTACATAAACATGACATAAATAAATACAAAATTATGTACATGTCACATATATTACAGGACACAGGGAAACAACCAAGCAGACCAGCAAAAAGATGGTTCTTAAAATTGGCTAAGCTAATGCTTTGAGTGTCAAGAGTGGATTTAGGGGTCCCCGTGTCCAAACTAGGTGTGTGCACGATAGCTGTCCTGCTCCGGTGCTTCTATTTTTTTATTATTATTTTTTTTATTAAAAAGTTCTGTAGAAAATACAAACATTTTCACCCCCCCTTCCCTCCTCAACCCCTCCCTCCCCTTTCCCACCCACCCCCTTCCCCTTCTTCCCCCCCACCCCCCTCCCTAGACTTCCCAGAACAAGCACAGGATATAGCGTTCACAAATCAAAAGCTAAAATATGCTAACAAATTATTACATTTCATATTCTCCCTAGATCCTTAACTCCTTATAATTCAAAAAACAAACATAAACTACTTAAAATTACTTCAGTCATATGCTATATGAATCTTCTTATTCGGATTTTGCCTAACTTTGCCTAACTAATTTTTTTTTTTTAAATTTGATTTATATGCCGCCCTTCTCCGGAGACTCAGGGCGGCTTACAATGCGTTAAGCAATAGCCTTCATACTTTTGTATATTTATACAAAGTCAGCTTATTGCCCTCACAAACCGGGTCCTCATTTTACCTACCTTAGAAAGGATGGAAGGCTGAGTCAACCTTGAGCCTGGTGAGATTCGAACTTACAGTAATTGTAGGCAGCTGAATGATAATAACAGGCTATTAGTCTGCTGCGCCACCAGGCTCTTTTGCATTAAGTGGTGAATTAATCTTTTAATAAAAGCTGTAAACCTTGGTCGATAAACCTTGTTTATTCTTTGGATAAACAAGGTTAACATGGTAGCACTAGAACAGAGAGCTTTGCTGGCTGAGGAATTCTGGGAGTTGAAGTCCGCAAGTCTTAAAGTTGCCAAGTTTGGAGACCCCTGTGCTAGACGTTCTTGGTTGTGGCCCAGGTGGTCAAGGCAAGGCAGGCCTTTAGAGTAGGGGTCCCCAACCCCCGGTCCATGGACTGGCATGTGGCCACGGCATGCCCGAAACAGGCCCCCGCAAACAAACGAAGCCTCATCTGTAGGATGCAGACAGCATACAAAACCCCCCACTCTTCCCAATCTGCGGAAAAACTTCTTCTCCACAAAACGGGTCCCTGGTGCCCCAAAGATTGGGTGCCCCCATTTTAGAGAGTCCTTTATTGTCTTCTAGAAGGGTTCAACAAACTCTGGCCCCTCTGACGACCACTAAGGCTCCACCCCACGCTACCCTGAAAGCAGAGCCCCCCCCTCCTCCCCCCCCAACAACAGCCCCTATATTACCAGGAAAGTCCACAAGGCATAAGACAGATGGTAGTCCTCAGGCCAGCGACCAGGTCCAACGCAGGTCTGAAGGTAAAGCAAAACAAAGGGCAAAAGCAGTCCACCGGGTTAGGCCCAAGGCCAAGGGTTAAAAAAGCAGAGACGGGGTACAAGGCAAAGGCAGGGCTAGGGTAAGACAAATGGCAGTCCTTGAAGCAAGGCCAAAAGGCACGAGTCAAAAAAAAAAAAAAAGGCATAAGTTAAAAAAAAAACCAAAAAAGGCAGTAATTGTTCCTGGCATAGAGTAACTCCTTACAGCTACTCCTTCAGTTGCTCCATCCCAGGTGTTCCTTGTGAGGAAGGGTGGGGTGGCCTCCTCCCGTGTAGCCTTGCAGCCCTTCTCTGGGCCTGCCTCCGCTCGAGGCAGCTGTTCCCCATCAGAGGAGATCGGCTGCCTATCAGCACCACGGCCTGTCAGCAGCCAAACCTCCCTCGGGGTCTGTGAAGGCAGGCAGCTGTCCGTCCGGTCAACCACTTCTCCCAATGTCTAAAGGGGCCAGCATCGTCCTCAGTCCTGGCCTCTCCTAACATGCCAAGGAAGACATGCCATCCCTGTCAGATGGTCCCAGTTCCTCCTCCTCCTCCTCTCCGTCCTCCTCCTCCGAACCGGCTCCGATGGGGCCATGACATTTTTTGTATAATTCTTCATTTCACAACCTTAAGGACTTGTTTGCCCCCTTTTTTTTAAAAAAAAAAAAACATCTTCATTATTCATGTATAATTAACATACGTTTGAAAGAATCTTTTCCGTGTAAGCAGCACAAAGATAAACTTCCTTTCATATCAGTAGACACATTCCTTGGTTTTTCTGCTCATGGAATTCATCCTAATGATCAAACATTCCTACGGTGGTGTGTAGATGCATAGGAATTCTTCTGCCCTACAAAAAAGTTTATAACTGGCTTCTTGCTTTGAGGTGCATAAATTGCACACACCACGTGTACTTTTTTCAGCAAGTCTTCGGGTTGAATAGGGGGCAACGTATTTAAAAATGGGACGTGGGCGTGCAGGAAGTCCTCCCTGTTTGTGAAATATTTTGGGAAACAAGAACACATCCATCCGATGTCTTGGTGTTTGCCGGCAACTTTTACAGCCAGTTAATTGAACGCCATTCTTCTGTGAATGGAAATACAAATAGACTGTTACCTTCCACAACTGAAGCTAATTTTACACACGAGTATGCAAAGGGCTAGTGAATTCATCAGCCCCAATCTGCTAAATGTGAATTGCATGAAATTATTTTTGGCGGGGGAAGTGTGGCAGTGGCGATGATAGATAGATAGATATATAGATAGATGAGGTAGGTAGGTAGGTAGGTAGGCAGGTAGATGATAGATAGATAGATAGATAGATAGATAGATAGATAGATAGATAGATAGATGAGGTAGGTAGGTAGATAGATGAGATAGGTAGGTAGGTAGGTAGATAGATGAGGTAGGTAGGTAGATAGATGATAGATGATAGATAGATAGATAGATAGATAGATAGATAGATAGATAGATAGATAGATAGATTAGGTAGGTAGGTAGGTAGGTAGGTAGATAGAAAAGATAGGTAGGTAGATAGATAGAAAAGATAGGTAGGTAGGTAGGTAGATAGATGAGGTAGGTAGATAGGTAGATAGAAAAGATAGGTTAGGTAGGTAGATAGATAGATGAGGTAGGTAGGTAGATAGATGAGATAGGTAGGTAGGTAGGTAGATAGATGAGGTAGGTAGGTAGATAGATGATAGATAGATAGATAGATAGATAGATAGATAGATAGATAGATAGATAGATGAGGTAGGTAGGTAGGTAGATAGATGAGATAGGTAGGTAGGTAGGTAGGTAGGTAGGTAGATGATAGATAGATAGATAGATAGATAGATAGATAGATAGATAGATAGATAGATGAGGTAGGTAGGTAGGTAGATAGATGAGATAGGTAGGTAGGTAGGTAGATAGATGAGGTAGGTAGGTAGGTAGATAGATAGATAGATAGATAGATAGATAGATAGATAGATAGATAGATGAGGTAGGTAGGTAGATAGATGATAGATAGATGATAGATAGATAGATAGATAGATAGATAGATAGATAGATAGATAGGGTAGGTAGGTAGGTAGGTAGATTAGGTAGGTAGGTAGGTAGAAAAGATAGGTAGGTAGGTAGGTAGGTGGGTAGATGATAGATAGATAGATAGATAGATAGATAGATAGATAGATGAGGTAGGTAGGTAGGTAGATAGATGATAGATAGATTGATGATTGATAGATAGATAGATAGATAGATAGGGTAGGTAGGTAGATAGATAAGGTAGGTAGGTAGGTAGGTAGGTAGGTAGAAAAGATAGGTAGGTAGGTAGGTAGGTAGGTAGGTAGGTAGATAAGGTAGGTAGGTAGGTAGGTAGATAGATAAGGTAGGTAGGTAGGTAGGTAGATAGATAAGGTAGGTAGGTAGGTAGGTAGGTAGAAAAGATAGGTAGGTAGGTAGGTAGGTGGGTAGATGATAGATAGATAGATAGATAGATAGATAGATAGATAGATAGATAGATGAGGTAGGTAGGTAGGTAGATAGATGATAGATAGATTGATGATTGATAGATAGATAGATAGATAGATAGATAGATAGATAGATAGGGTAGGTAGGTAGATAGATAAGGTAGGTAGGTAGGTAGGTAGGTAGGTAGGTAGAAAAGATAGGTAGGTGATAGATAGATAGATAGATAGATAGATAGATAGATAGATAGATAGATAGATAGATAGATGAGGTAGGTAGGTAGGTAGAAAAGATAGGTAGGTAGGTAGGTAGATGATAGATAGATGATGATAGATGAGATAGGTAAGTAGTTAGGTAGGTAGATAGGTAGATAGAAAGAAAGAAAGAAAGAAAGAAAGAAAGAAAGAAAGAAAGAAAGACCATGTTAGAACTAACAAGACACCAAAACGTAGAGTTGATAAGTGTTTGTGTAACAGTAATGACCAACCAGAGATTATTACAAATTAGTTTAATTTACTTTATTGTCCTTTCACCTCGTACAACGAAATTAAATGCCATCTTTTAAATGCCATTAAGTGCCATCCCACTTTATAAGGCCGTGATGGCAAACCTATGGCCCTCGAGCCATCGCCCCAGTCCACTGCACATGCCAGCTGGTCTTTGGTTCTCTGCCACGTATGCACAGGGGGCGGGGGTGGGGTGCATGCGGGGGGGGGATGTCACACACGCATTGCATTTTGGGGGTTTGGGCCCACACTTTGGGCATTCGGTCCGGAAAAGGTTAGCCATCATTGTTCTAAGGCGTTGCACAAATGATGAGAAATTATTTTTATTTATTCAGCTATTTTGAGACTTTTTCTTGCTCTGTATTTCTGTGACCGATTTTTTTCTGGAGGGTAGTTCCGTTCCTTTATGAAGTTGTGTTGTGTCCCTTATAAAAGGACCTGAGTAACAATTGCACACTTGTGACAGAAAACTAGCAGTAGTAACTGAACGGTTGCCATTCTTCGCAGCTCTTATCTAGCGCCCCAAAGTATCAGGAGCACCCCTAGATTTTGGCTGATTATCTAGTTTTCAAAGCAGAGGTGGGGGGGAAAGCATTTTTGAATCCGTTCGGAATTCAATTTCACCTGTTAAGCTTGAGCCACTGAAAAAAATAAACAGCAAAAAAAAATAATGGCTGAAAATTTCTCCTCTCTGCCCACTCACCCAGTGTTATTGCTGTGTCTTCAGCATTCGGAAGCCTTCAGGCTGTTCTCCATTTTCCACAAAATGCTGGAGAACTACGGCAGGAGGTAGTCATTGTTGCCAGGGCCTTGTTTTGTGCTGTTCCCACCGGTCTTTGATCAAGCTCCATGAAACAGGAGATGCAAGAAAGAAAGAAAGAAAAAAGAATAGCTTTTTGTAGCTGCTGCTCATCCAGAAAGCGGTTTCTTGCAGTGAGTTTAAATGCCAGAAGGTGTTCGCCGTGTCGTTTAGCTCATTGACTTTTCAGCCTGGGTTTCCCTGTGAAAAGGGGATAGGGGAGACGTCAGACATTTTAGAAAAAGGTTCTGTCCCTCTGGAAAGGAAGCATTACAGGGCCAAGCAGTCAAGTTGAAAGGCATTTCTTTGTTCGTATCGGTGAACAATTTTATTTTTGATTTCTTTTTTTTTCCAGGTTCTATTTCAAATGGGGGCGTTTGCCACGGGCAGTTGGAAAACAGTGATTTGCCAAATTGACAATATCACATACAGGATGGATGGATGGATGGATGGATTAGAGGCCATCAAGTTATTTTTTGAGTCCTATCAAACACAAGGATAGATTTTCTCCATGATGATCTCTCCCCAACACTAACATATTTTGTGTGTGGGTGGGAGGGAGGGGAAGGAGGCAAGGAGGGAAGAAGGGAAGGAAGGAAGGAAGGAAGGAAAGAAGGGTGAGGGAGGGAGAGAAAAGGAAGGAAGGATTTTTCAGCATCATCTTGAGAATACAGGTAGTCCTTGACTTATGACCATAATGCAACCTTCCCATAAGGTCGCAAAAGGGGATCTCATGACCAGTTAAGCGACTGGTCACAAGTCCAGGATTTTCGGTAAACAAAAAAACAGCTTGTGGTCCTCAACTTACAACCATTCATTTAGTGACCATTCAAAGTTAAAATGGCACTGAAAAAAGGGACTTATGGCCATTTTTCACACTTACAACCTTTGCAGCATCCCCACGATCATGTGATCAAAATTCAGACACTTGGCAGCTGACTCATATTTATGATGGTTGCTGTGTCCTGGAGTTATGTGATCCCCTTTTGCGACCTTCTGACGAGCCAAGTCAATGGGGAAGCCAAATTTGCTTAACATCCATGTTACTAACTTATCAACTGCAGTGATTCACTTAACAGCTGTGGCAAGAAAGATCGCAAAATGGGGCAAAACTCATTTTAACCAGTGTCTCACTTAACAACAGAAATTTCCGGCTCAGTTGTGGTCATAAGTCGAGGACTAACTGTATTTTTATACTCCTGTCTGCTAAATCAATAATTGCTCAAAAGTGGACATTCTTAATATATTTTATCATTGAACAATTGGTGTGATTCCATGTGGATTATTATCTGGAAAGATTATCCAAGCCATGCTATTAATAGTAACAATTCTTAATAAATCTGGTTTTATATATGGAAATTGGTTGAATGTAGCGATATTATTCTTGGAGGTTATATGCTTGCCTCAAAAGAATTTTAAAAGTAGAAAATGTAACAGAAATAACATTTATGTTCAAGAGCAAAGCAGAAAACCATCTTACATTTGATTTACACTTCTGTTTACTATTTAGTTTCATTTCTTTGTTTCATTTCTTTAAACAAACAAACAAACTGACTTTTCCTCTTTTTTCTTTTCTTAGTTCCAAGAGAATTGGTCGAACTTCATCTGAAACTGATGAGGAAGATTGGGAAATCTGTCACCGCAGACCGATGGGAAAAATACTTGATCAGGGTATATCGATTTTATATTCCTTTGAAAACATAATACTGGATGATGAGAGCTTCGCAGTGTTTAATAATACCCCGCCTAAAGTCAAAAACGTCTGTGTGGATTTTGGAGTTGATTTGTGATCTGAACTGAGCACCTGTAACACAGGTAAAGGTAAAAGTTCCCCTGTCCAACTTTAGGGGGCGGTACTGATCTCCGTTTCTTAGCCAAGGGAGCCAACATCGTCCGAAGACATTCCATGTATCATGTAGCCAGCATGTCTATACACCGAGGTGCACCGAATGCTGTTTCCTTCCTATTTATCTATAGAAGAGCAACAAAGATTAATAGGGGATTGGAGGCTAAAACATATAAGGAACGGTTGCTGGAATTGGGTATGTCCAGTTTAATGAAAAGAAGGACTAGGGGTGACATGATAACAGTCTTCCAATATTTGAGGGGCTGCCCCAAAGAAGAGGGAGTCAAGCTATTCTCCAAAGCACCTGAGGGCAGGATAAGAAGCCATGGATGGAAACTAATCAAGGAGAGAAGCAACCTGGAACTAAGGAGAAATTTCCTGACAGTGAGAACAATTAATGGGTGGAACAACTTGCCACCAGAAGTTGTAAATGTTCCAACACTGGAAATTCTTAAGAAGAGGTTGGATAACCATTTGTCTGAAGTGGTGTAGGGTTTCCTGTCTGGGCAGGGGGTTGGACTAGAAGACCTCCAAGGTCCCTTCCAACTCTGTTATTCTACATCTATACCTATTTATCTACTCACATTTTCATTTTTTTGAACTGCTAGATGGGCAGGACCTGGGGCATGTCATGGAAGCTCACCCCATCGCTCAGATCTCGAACCCAGGCTGTCAGCTTTCCGACTGACAAGCTCAGCGTCTTTAACCACTGAGCCATCGTGCCCCACATGCCTGTAAAATATATAGGTAGTCCTCTACCTAGACATTTGTTAAGTGAGTTTTGCCCCGTTTTACGACCTTTGTTGCTGTAACTGTTAAGTGAATTAAGTCGATAAGTTAGTAACCCGGTTGTTAAGTGAATCTGGCTCCTCCCCCCCCCCCATTGATTTTGCTTGTTAGAAGGTCGCCAAAGGGGATTTCCATGACCGTGGGCCAGAGCAGCGGTCATAAGTATGAGCCAGTTGCCAGGCGTCTGAATTTTGGTCGCGGGATCATGGGGATGCTACAAAGGTCGTAAGTGAAATACGGTTGTAAGTCATTTTTTTCAGTGCTGTTGTAACTTCGAACAATCACTAAACGAACTGTTGTAAGTTCGAGGGACTGCCTGTATGTCTCTGAATTGATTGCCGTTGCCCTTTGTGGTTTAAAATACCTGGTTCTGTGCTTTACCCCAGATAGGTGACAGCACCTACCGTGTTTCTCCAAAAAGACGACCCACTTTGAAAAGAAGCCCTGTCACGTTTTTGAGCGCATGCGATCAAATTAAGCCCCACCCACAAGATTAGCCCTAATTAAGACCCCCACCCACCCTGGGGTGCAGTGGGTGGGGCAAGGCACACAGCAGTGGTAAAATCCCATTTTTTTTACTACTGGTTCTGTGGGCGTGGCTTGGTGGGCATGGTTTGGCTTGGTGGGCGTGGCAAGGGAAGGATACTGCAAAATCCCCATTCCCTCCCCACTCTGGAGCCAGCCAGAGGTGGCATTTGCTGGTTCTCCGAACTACTCAAAATTTCTGCTCCGGAACCTGTCAGAACCTGCTGGATTTCACCTCTGGCACACAGGTAAAAATTCAGCTAGGGTGGGGATGGAGGGGTGGAACTGCCCTACTTGCCAGGCCTCGCACACCCCAACACCTGTCTCTTCTTCTTCTGTAGCTGCTTGCCACCACTCGTACACATCACCCCTGCCTCTGTTTCTCCTTCAGATGCCTGCCGGAAGGCATTTGCAGCCGATAACAGAACTCTGGATCGATCTGGAGCTCTATTATCGTCTGCAGAGGGCTTTCCGGAAGGCATCTGGAGACGAAATGGAGGCCAGGGCGATGCGTGCAAGTGGCGGCAAGCAGCCCAGAAGAAGTGGGCCAGCAGCGGGCTCCTGCTGGGTGGGGCCGTTGGTGCCACTGCCGCGAGGTGAGTCAATAATTAGATCCGTCCAAAAAGAAGGCCTAGCCTTTTCCGGGGGTCAAAAGAAAATAAGACCCGGCTTTCTTTTTGGAGAAACACGGTAGCATGTCTCATCTGATAAAAACAGTTTTGAACTGGCTCAGTAATTGCATAGGAACCACCAGGAAATGCCAAGCCTGTAGACTGGGAAGTCAAAAGTCATCCTAGAAAAAGGAAGTTTGCAAAACATTTCTCTGTTTCTTCCAGGAAAGATATATGGGCCTAACAATTATATGCATGAGATCACCAGGAGTTGAGCTCAACTCCGAAGAGACTTGGATTCTGTACAGTAGGGGGAAAAAATTGCAAAAGTGGGGAACCAATTTCCTACCAAAAAAATGGTTCCCCACTTTTTTGAGATAGCAAAGATTGGAGCATAAACCATTTCGCCCAGTTAAATATCACGTCAGTGAGAATTTTAGTAGCGCATAGATTATTATAAGTTGTTGTGAGTCACTGGAAATTATATAGCACACGGGTGTCAAACTCAATTTCATTGAGGGCCGCATATGAACTGTGGTTGACCTCAGGAGGGCCGGGGGCATGGCCAACTGGGTGGGTGTGGCCAACTGGGTGGGCATGGCCAGCTTGACGCCACTCCCCAAACTGCTGGCATGTTTCCTCTTCATATTGGGTAGGCCGGACTGAAGCAACGTGAGCCGTCCCCTTACATTTTCCAGGACGGTCCTGTAGGCCAGATCCGACCGGATCACGAGCCGGATCCGGCCCGCTAGGACTTGTGTTTGACACCCCTGCTATAGCAGCCTTAAAATTTGATCAATAAGTAAACTAGGAGTATGCCAGCAACTCATCTCTCCTTTACCTCCAGTCTTGATTCCTACTTTCTTTCTAGAGACAACAGAAAATGCAATTGGATCTGACAGGAATGTATCGTGCGTGTGCTGGCGGTGGCGGGAAGATTCCCCAGTATTTAATTTCAAAAGTTTGCCTTGTAGATGTGTCAAGACTTCAACAGCACCTGGGCGTGGGAGATGGAGAAGAAAGGATACCTCGAAATGAGCACCGAATGCAAATTGGGAATTTTGAAGGTATTGCTCTTCTCCTCTGGAGCGCTGATTGTTTCCTACTCGGTTTCCAACCTACGACAAACATAGATGCAAAAACCTGGAAAAAAAGATGCGGCTATTTTAAAGAGGCCCTGTGCTCCCACCCATTCTAAAGGGGTCTATGACAATTCACCACAGCTAACTCTCTGCAGGACAACTGATCACAACCAACTCACCGCCGGACAACTCGTTGCAGGACTAGAGTTACTCTAATATCAAAGAAATAAGGAAATAGAATAATTAAATCATTAAAGGATGGAAAAGGAGAGAGGCAGAATGAAATGTGAATGGCAAACACTAAAATATTTTTTTTTGTCTATTTTAAATAATTACCATATTTTTCGGAGTATAAGACGCACCTTTTTCCCCAAAAAAAGAGGATGAAAATCTGGGTGCGTTTTATACTCTGAATGTAGCCCCGCCCAGCTTCTCAAACGGAGGTTTCAGAGTCTGAAAAAAGCATCAGAAAAGAAGCTTCAGAAAAGAAGCCCCCAAACAGCTTCAGAGGCTTTTTTTTCTGAAGCTCTGTTTCGGAGGCTTTCAGAGGCAGGAAAAAAAAGCAGGGCCCAGGGCTCATAACCAAGGAACCTGTTGCTAAAATTCACCTCTGGGAACAGCTGATTGGGGGTATTCCAGGAGGCTGATCCACCTGCCAATCAGCTTTTCTCTTATTTTCCTCCCCAAAAACTAAGGTGGGTCTTATACTCCGGTGCGTCTTATACTCTGAAAAATACAGTAAATAGAACTCTTAAATTGTCCTGCAACGAGTTGTTCCACTCTAACTTGGCCGTGGCGAGTTGGCTGTGGCAAATTATCCCATTCCGTTCTAAAACATGTCTTCTGAATTTTGAAAATGTGCACTGCTCTATGGAACATGGACAAATAGATAACCATCTGTCTGAAATGGTATAGGGCCGTGATGGTGAACCTACGGCCCAAAGCGGCATGCGAAGCCATGTTGCTTGGCCTGTGCGGCCTTGCCTGTTTTGTCTTTCGGGTTTCTGGTGATTAGCTGTCCTTCGTGCGTGCAGCAGTGCCGAAAACTGGTGCGCTGGCCAGCTGATTGTCAGGTGCGCATGCATGCCAGAACCTGGAAAATTGGCTTTTCCGGAGCACGGTCTCTTCGCACGTGTGGCAGTGCCGAAAACCAGCCTGCACATGCGTGCCGGCCTGATCATTGGGTGCGCGTGCACGCTAGAACCCGGAAGTTCAGCTTTTCTGGAGTGTGGCCCCAGCGAGCATGCACATGTGTGACGTTTCCGTGCAACCTTTTCAACACTCGGGGTAATGTTGAAGAGCACACTTTGGATGTTCCCAAACATATTTTAAAGAGCTGCTTCTCCCTTTTTTCCCTTCCTGTCTCTCCCGAAGTACCTTTGCGAATGCCAGTTTGATGACAATCTAAAGTTTAAGAATATCATCAACGAGGAAGATGCCGACGGCATGCGTCTGCAGCCCCTTGGCCGAGACAAGGATGGTTTGACCTACTGGTATCAGCTGGACCAAGAGCATAATGTCAGAATGTACGTAGAAGAGCAGGACGATCAAGACGGGACTTCGTGGAAGTGCATCGTCAGGTAAATGTTAATTTCCAGCTGCTTGGTTGACCTGGTACCCCTCAAGCTTGTTGCAAAGGTGCTTCATTTTTTCAAAACACAACCGGACTTTGTTTTTCCTTGAAGATTTTTTGCTTCTCATCCAAGAAGCTTCTTCAGCTCTGATTGGATGGTGGAGGATGGAAGGATTTATATTCCTTGCAGTTATCGTTTGTCAGCAAGGAAACTTGGTCGTTTATTCAAGGAAAAATCAAAAGTCCAGTTGCCTTTTGAAAAAGCATCTTAGGGACAACCATGGCCTGGATGATTGAAAATCTCCCTAGATACCACTCAAGTTGCTGACTGTGGAAGGCTGGGAGTTAAATCTAGTGTATTTGGAGGGCAACAGATTGAGGAAGGGACTCGCTGGCTCAGTGGCTAAGACACTGAGCTTGTCTATCGAAAGGTCGGCAGTTCAGCGGTTCAAATCTCTAGCGCCGCGTAATGGGGTGAGCTCCCGTTATTTGTCCCAGCTTCTGTCAACCTAGCAGTTCAAAAGCACATAAAAAATGCAAGTAGAAAAATAGGGACCACCTTTGGTGAGAAGATCACAGCGTTCCATGCGCCTTTGGCGTTGAGTCATGCTGGCCACATGACCACGGAGACGTCTTTGGACAGCGCTGGCTCTTCGGCTTTGAAACGGAGATGAGCACCGCCCCCTAGATTCGGGAACGACTAGCACATATATGTGAGGGGAAACTTTATCTTTAGGTTGAGGAAGAATGGACTGTTTTTCTTTTTTTTAAATAGACTACCAGCAAGCCAGGCCATACTCGGATAATTTTTCCAAAGAGCTATGATTTCCCAAACTCTGCCTGCAGCATGGTTAGAAATTCTTAACAGCTGCCTCTTGGGTCCTGTTTAGGTCTGCAACATGATATGGAAAAAAATAAAGAATTTAACCCTTACTAAGGGTTAAAAATATATCCAGGGATACAGGCTTTTCCCGTCAGCTGGAGAGTGAATTCTGATTCTTGGTCTGATTAAATGTTTGAGGTTCAAAATATTGGATCCTCCTAAGCATGCAAATAGATCTGAGAAATCGATCTGTTTCTACTTGGAAACCACTTCTGGACTTTATGCTTGAGGTGGGAAAAAAAATGAAACTTTGGTTTCGGGTTTTACTGATTAGATAGATTTGTTGTTATAGAAATGGCTAGTTTATGCTATTATGTAAAAGTAAAAAAGGTTTGATGTTACTGTATTATTCTGCTTCCCCAAAGGGAATCAGAAGTCAACACTTTTTTTCTTTTTTCCCTTCTTTTCTACATTTCTCCCTTCCCCTTTGCCTCCCCTATTTTTCCTACTATTTACTTTTGTATTTTTGTATTTTTTATCGTAAACTCATAAAAACCGAAAAGTTAATTTTTGTTTTAAAAAAAGCAAAAAGATCTGAAAAAAAGATTGGGATTGATGCAACTCTTAATAATGGTTCCAGATCAGGGTTTCTAAACCTCAGCAACTTTTAAGACATGTGGTCTCCAGATCCCAGAATTCCCCAGTCAGCTGAGGTGGAGAAGTTGCTCCAGGTGGGAAACACAAATCTAGATTTTTTTAAAAAAAACAGATAGTCCGTTGTGTTTCTCAGGCCGAATATTTTCTCTTCCTCTTCCTTTGCTTGCAAAGTCTGGCAAGGAACTGCCAGGCAGACAGATTTGGGCAGGGGTGAGTGGCACGTTACATAAGGCTGCTATTTTTTCTGAGGTTTGGTGCACGTCTTTATTTTTAATCCAGAAGCCGAAATGAGCTGGCTGAAACTCTTGAGCTCCTGAAAGCACAAATTGATCCTGCACTGTTGAAAAACCAGGATAACTCTTTGCAAGAGACTCCTAGCACTGAAGATGAAGAGGCCAAAAAGAGGGAAGGCACGGCAATGCAAGGTTTGAGTATTGTTCTTATCTTGCCCCTGTGGGCAGTCTGTGTTACCATTTACTCCTCTGGAGAACTGGCACTCGAGCCACCACTGTGGGTAGTGAAGTCTCATAATAAACGTCCTTCAAAAGGGCCTATTGTTGATGCTTCTTAACTTCATCAGTTTCAAAAGCTTGGCTAATTTGACTTTTAATTGTTGCAGTACCAAAGTATTTGGAAGTTGAATTTGGCTCACAGAAACGTAACTCTGCCTTTTCTTCTGATGTGAACAAACATCAGTTACTGCACCTGTGTATCAGTGGTGGGTTTCTACCGGTTCAGGCTCTGCCCCTCCCGGACGTCATCACAGGCACTCTGCGCATGTGCAGAAAGTTCTGCGAATGCGCAGAAGCGCCACTAGCGAAGCGCACATGTGCACGCTCCCAGTTACAAACCGGTAGCAAACCACTCTGCTAATTGCAGAGTGGCAGATAGGACAGGGCTCCAGAGGGTCAACGTCATTGTCCAAAGGATCACTGGGTGCCCTCTCCCCTCCTTGGAAGAGCTTTATAGCTCCCGCTGCCTTAAGAAAGTTCAAAACATTCTTAAAGATCCATCTCATCCTGGGCACCCTTTTTTTTTTTTTTGAACTATTACCATCTGGCAGACGGTACAGGACAGTAAATACAAGGACAAATAGGCTGAGAAACAGCTTCTATCCCAGAGCAGTAACTATATTGAATTCTACTGTATAGTGCAATATTAATGCAGTATCGGGTTTTCAGTCCAATTGTATAGAGTGTGAAGGATGTGTGTTTTTGTTTTATTTTTATAGTTTTCTTATGTATGATGTACACAGAAGATGGCATTTAATTTCATTGTACGAGGTGCAATGACAATAAACTAAACCTAAACTAAACTAAACTAAACTAAACTAAACTAAACTAAACTAAACTAAACTAAACTAAACTAAACTAAACTAAACTAAACTAAACTAAACTAAACTAAACTAAACTAAACTAAACAACTAAACTTCTCCCAAGAGGCATACAATTCTGAAGGGTCTTGTGTGTAAAAGTGCAAAACTTACTCAAAGCCTAGTTTCAGAGACAGGTGCAGGATAAGGCCCTCTGGGTCACGCTGTTGGCTTACCCATGTTTGCTTGTTTAGCCGTGTCAGAAGCATCACAATTAAAATAAGGCATAATTTTTTATCTAAAATACAAGATTAAAATATCTACAAGTGAAACAGATCTTGCCCAGAAACTAGCAACATGAATTGTGTTCGGTCACACTGCTGGGAGGTCCTCAAATGTGCACTGATCAGGACACAAAACGGCAGGTATACCTATGTGGTGTTGTTCTCTGCATGTCACCACAATTGCAAAGGACAGAAGCCACCGGATAGCCCCATTTGTTCAGAGTATGCCCATGAAGGTTCAGCAAGCCGCCCGCTCCTTCCGATAGACATACACAAAAATTCCAGGGCTAATCTTTCTACTTCTGTTCTCTAGACGGGTGGGTTTCACTTACCTTTACCACCAATTCGCCACACACATGCTCGCTTTGCACGCACGCTGTCCACACATACACCCAGCCTTCCGTGCATGTTCCTTGCTCAATCATGTGCCTTCCATGCGTGCGCCCGGCCTTGAAAACGTGCCTAAATAGCATGACTTGGAGCCGGGGCTGGTGGGCAGGCCCACCCGTGATCGTTGCTAATGGTTCGCCCAAACTAGTGTGAACCGGCTGAACACCACCTCTGTCTCTAGAGCAGGAGTCAACAACCTATGGCTCCAGAGCCACATGTGGCTCTTTGGGCCCTCTGCTGTGACTCCGTGTAAAGTGATCCCAACACTGGCTGGCCCTCCCCCTCCCCTCCCCTCCCAGTCACTCCTCACCTGGCCTGAGAAGATAAGGGCAATGGCAGGGGATGGAGAAGCGGCCAGGGCAGAGACAGAGAGATACAGAGACAGGGGGAGAGAGAGAGAGACATAGAGAGATACAGAGAGGGAGGGAGGGAGGGAGGGGAGAGAGAGATATGTCAAAAGGATTTTGTGGTTCCCGGTGTTTTTTAACAACTGGTTCTCTGCCCTAATGACCAGCTGGGTAGGCGTGGCTAGGGGGTGTCATGTGACCGGTGGAAGTGAGTGACATCGAGTTGGCCACGCCCACCCAGGTTTTGTGGCTCCCGGTGGTTTCTTTTCTGTGGGAAACGGATCCAAATGGCTCTTTGAGAATTTAAGGTTTCAGACCCCTGCTCTAGGGCAATGTTTTTCAACCTTGCCAACTTTACAATGTGTGGAGTTGAACTCCCAGAATTTTTCCTTCTTGTAGAACCTAAGAATGGAGTGTGGAGCTTGGAGGAGAAGGAGGAGGAGGAGGAGGAGGGATCAACGAACACATGTGTAGAAGAAAAATCTTAGCATACCAAAATATTGTTCCTAGGATTCTCATAGGGGGAAGCTATGACATTTACATTGATATGATTTGCCATTCTGCTATTCTGAGTAAAAGATTATTATTGAAACATATTTTAATCATCATCTTTTTGTTGTTTGAATTCACTTCCCAAAAGGAACTTTGAAAAATATGGGGGGCACAAATGTAGCATCTATCTGCAACTCTTTAAAGCAGCTGTGTCTTTTTCTTGAATTACATGATATATGGGGACACAGATGTAGCACCTATATGCTGCTCTTTAAAGCAGCTGTGTCTTTTCCTTGAATTATATGATATATGGGGACACAGATGTAGCACCTATATGCTGCTCTTTAAAACATCTGCATTTTTTCCCTGGGTTATATATGGGGGCACAGATGTAGCACCTATTTGGAAGGTCTTAAAGCAGCTGCATCGTTTTCCCAAATCATACCATATAGCTGCAGGGGGCAGCCTCACCTGCCTGGGAAAAGTAAAAACTTTAACGAGATGCAGATGGATGCCGTGGCTGCAGTCCTGTACACATTCTAAGTATCGCTTCTGAATATTGTCCAAATCAACTGCACCACCCTGTAGCATGCATGTCTGTGATCTGAGCTGGGTATAATCAATGCTGATCCTTGTTCTAAATTTATTTTGTCTCTCTCTTTTTTTTTTATTGTAAGCAGAAGGCGAATTGAAGGTGAAGGAAGAAAAAAAGGAGCCAGCAGAGGGACTGCCACAGCCCTGCGAAAAACTTCCACCTCCTGCCATTCCGGCCGAGGAAAAGAAGATCAAAGTAGAGAAAGTGGAAGAGAGAGACATCATCAAGCTCCCCGTTATCGTAAAACTTGAAAAGCCTCCGGAGAACCACGGGGAAGTGCAAACTACCAAAGACGAAAACGACTCTTTCAAAGAAAACGTGAAGCCAGCTAAAGCGGAAGCGAAGGAGAAGAAGCCGGAGCAGAAAGACTCCAGAGAGGTGAACAGCAACACGGAGAGAACGGTCCTCGAACCCGAGAGGATCGAGTTCTGCGTCAGCGTCAAAACCCCCCAAGATGTGGTGGAGAGAACAGCAGAAGAGAACGAGAAACTTAAGAACGACCAGCAGGCCAAGATCCCCCTGAAAAAACGAGAGATCAAGCTGACTGATGATTTCGACAGCCCCTTGAAAGCGCCCTTGCGGAAATGTATCACACCAACCAAAGACGTTTCGAAAGAGGAAGGGGGCAAACCCGAGGAGGAGACCTTTAAGAGGGTCCCCACCATCACCGACGGGAAGTTCCTAGTCAACGGGGAAATGGGTTGCGAGAAACTGGTGACGAATAACCGATTGGATCGTTCACCTTGCCCGAAGGAAGAGGCCGCCGTTCTGCCGAAGGAGAAAAATGGGCTCGTAGAGGAACGGGTCCAAGAGGGTATCAGCACCATCGTAAGGACCAGCGATGTCGAGAGATGCATTTTGCATCCTGCGAAGGAAACGGTGGGAGTGATTGTGCCTTTAAGGGAGGAGACCAGCCCCAAAGGGAGCGAAAAACAGCCGGACGCGAAGAAGTCGGACGGGGTAGCCGAGACCATTTCCAAGGCGGGCGATCCTCCCAAGAAGCTTGAAGAATCTCTTAGAATAAAGGACAGCGTGATACTTTCCAAAGACAGCTTGGAAAAACCCACCAAGCTACCTTCCCCTAAAGAATCGGTTCTGGTTTCCAGTGCTGACGATTTGAAAAAAAAAGGTCCTTCAGACGAGAAAAGAGCCTCGGCCGGTCCTGATGCAACTCCATCTTCTGTTTCAGTCCTTTCGTTTAAGAAACCCGCAACGGACAAAGAAGACTCCGATTCCCAAACCGCTTTCCCTGATCAAAGGCAAGCATGCAAGGAGAAGGAGGCGGAAACGCCCAAGGACTCCGAATCTCAAGAAGGAGAGCTGCCGACCACAGATACCCTCCCAAGCTCCGTCAAGGAACCTCCTCCCGAGACGAAGAAAGAATCTGTAAAAACCAAGTGTAAATACAAGCTGATTTCCGAAGAAGAAAGTTCTCTCACCGAGAACAGGGAATTAACCTCTGAGAGGCAGAAAGATGGGATTAAGCTAACGATCCGAATCTCCAGCCGGAAAAAAACCGACTCGCTCCCGGCCAAGTCTTTGAACGCAGCCACCGGGAAGGAAGAGGGGGAGGTGGTCAGCGTCGGTCGCATTTTAAGACGGTCCCCCCGGATATCTAAACCGACCCCCAAGGTCGTAGAGACCCGAGATCAGAAATCCGAGAAGAAACGAAGCGAGGAAGAGGACGAAAAAGTGGCTTCCGTGCAAAAGCAGGAGAAGAAAGAAGACTCGAAAAAACAAGAGAAGGAGACGAACTCTAAAACCCACAAGGTGAAATTTCAGAAGGGATCGCCGCCGTTTTGGGGATGGCGGTTAAAAACCTGGAGATGAAAGCAAGCCCTCATTCTAAGCTATGCATATTAGGGTAATTGTTTTAAATAGGTTTTCTCTGTTAGCAATACAGGTAGTCCTCGACTTGCAACATTTTATTTAGTGACCTTTCAAAGCATGGTGAAATCGATTTTTTTTTTTTTACTACTGGTTCTGTGGGCATGGTGTGGCTTGGTAGGCGTGGCAGGGGAAGGATACTGCAAAATCCCCATTCCCTCCCCACCCCTAGGGGAAGGATATTAGAAAATCTCCATTCCCACCCCACTCTGGGGCCAGCCAGAGGTGATACTGTATTTCTCGGTTCTTCGAACTACTCAAAATTTCCACTACTGCTTCTCCAGAACCTGTCAGAACCTGCTGGATTTCACCCCTGATTCAAAGTTACAACGGCACTGAAAAAAGTCACATATGACCATTTTTCACATTTACAACTATTGCAGCATTCCCATGATTGTGTGATCAAAATTCAGTCGCCTGGCAACCGGTTCGTATTTATGACCGTTGCTGTATCACAAGGTCACATGATCCCCTTTTTTGCGTCCTTCTGACAAGCAAAGTCAATGTGGAAGCCAGCTTCACTTAACAACCAGGTGACTAATTTTTATCAGCTGCAACGATTCACTTAACAACTGAGGCAAGAAAGGTGGTAAAAATGGGACAAAACTCGTTTAACAAATGCTTCAGTTAACAGCGGAAATTTAGGGCTGAATTGGGATTGTAAATCAAGCACTACCTGTGCTTTTAGAGAGTGAATCAATTAGTTATGATGAAGTGGACTGGCTCCTCAAAGGTGTAATTGCAATTATCTGTGTTTTTGATCAGGGAGGGAGCATATGGTACAAAATGCATCTTTGAGACAGGGATTTCCACCAGTTCTTAAAAGGACACTGGTACACCCCCTTCCAGTGGTGGGATTCAAATAATTTAACAACCGGTTCGCTGCCCAAATGACCGGCTGGGTAGACGTGGCTGGATGGTCATGTGACTGGGTGGGTGTGGCCAACTCGATGTCACTCATGTTGAGGGGCACTTCGCCTGGCCTCTCCCTCACCCCTTCCCTCCCCCAGACACTCTGCCAGCACCGTTCGGGCTGTTCCTCCTTGGCCGGTGGCCGGAAGGCCAGGCACTCCACTCTTTCCTGAGCAGGCGAGTGGATGGGGAAGGGCCAGCTGGTGGAGGAGCGATGCAGGGGGCACAGCCACGGCAGGCGAGGCTCCTCTTCCCCAGGCCCTTATCCATTTCCTCCCCCCCGCCCCGACAGTTGAACAAACCTAGACAAAAAGAGGAGTGGCTGGGAGGAGAGAGGCGAGGTGGGGGGCAGCCAATGGTGGGATCAGCCGGTTCGCCAAACTGCAGAAAAAGTTAGCTGTCGGTACGTGTGAACCAGTGCGAACCGGCTGAATCCCACCACTGCCCCCGTCTCAAGAGGGGGCATCCATGGAGCCAGCCCAAACTGGGCAGTTTTAATTCCAGACTCCAACCCACCGTTTCTTGGGAATGTTCTTGAGAAGGTGTGTGGCTTCCAGCTTTAGAGGGCCCTATGTTCTGTCCCCGTCCCATACACGCACACAAACAGACAGCCGGGGGTTAAATTAACTGGCAGACAACCAATTCTTCCGATAAGATGCTTGGCAGCAACCCAGTAGCTGCTTGCCAAGAACTTTATTCATAAACAAAATGCACACAGTCAAGAATTGTCCAGTTCGTAAAATAAATCCAAGGCCGATAATGTTGTTTCCACAGATGCAATGTGACTCGATAGTAGTTAGTTTTGTCCGTCACAGAGTCTGAATGGCCACCTCACCCCCTTTTATACCCTGTGGGGTGTGGTCCAGTGACTCAGCCTAATCTCTGGCACGCCTTTTCTTCTGTTGCGCGCGCTTATCTCTGCGACGCTGCTGAGGATCCAGCCAAGACTCATCTCCCTCATCACTGTCCACCTGTGGCTGCGTGGACGTGCTTGGCCCCGGCCCTATCTCTTGCCCTTCGGCGGACACTGAAGGCATTGCCAGAGAGGAGGGTCCTGGAGAGGGAGGCCTTGCCAACTCCTCTCCTTCACTCTCGGAGTCCTCTCCTGCCGATGACACAGGCTCAGGTAATGGAGCCACAACACCCTGGAGGAAATATATTATCAGGATGATTTCCAGTTGAGACTTAGACCTAGGTACAGTACTGAAAACGATTACATTTGGTGATTATCTGTGATGAGGTAGTTTGTCCATCTGGACTCTCTTCGACCTCTTGGCAATTTTTAATACGTGTAGTCCTTGACTTAAACCATCACAATTTTAGCCCCAAATTTTCTGTTCTTGAGACCATTGTTAAGTGAGGTTTGGCACATTTTATGACCTTTCTTGCCACAGTGGTCAAGTGAATCACTGCCGTCGTTAAGTTAGCAACCCAGTGGTGAAGTGAATCTGGCTTCCTCCATGGACTTCGCTTGTCAGAAAGTCACAAAAGAGGATCACGTGACCTTCCGGGACACTGCAACCGTCATAACTACGAGTCAGTTTCCAAGCTTCTGAATTTTGATCACGTGTCCATGGGGGACGCCGCATCGGTCGTGTGAAAAACGATCAAAAGTCATTTTTTTGATGCTGTCGTGACTTTGAACAGTCACTAAACGGACTGTTGTAAGTCGAGGACTAGCTGTGCTGAAAACAGACATGCTTGACGATGACCTGCGGTGAGCTTGGGATGGGGTGGTTCACCCATCTGGCTTCTCCTTGCTCTCTTGGCAGCTTTCAATATTATCGTCATGATGCAAGGAGTCTGCTTTAGTCTGGCCAGATTCTGTCTGTAGGCGAGGAACAACGAAGGAAACCGCGTAGAAGTTACTCTTGTGTATCTGTCTTGGTTTTTGGAGCCTGACAGCGAGTAATTTACAATAGAAGCAGAAGCTTTCCCCCTCGCCCTTTTACAGTTCTGCGAGTATGTGCAGAATTGCCATTTGGTAACAAAAAAAAAAAGGAAACACTACTTAATGATTAAGTTAATGAAAACCAGTTTGTTCTAGCAGTTAAGGCACCAGGAGACGGTGAGTTCTAGTTTTGCCTTAGCCACTAAAGCCAGCTGGGGAACATATCATCAGGTGATGATGAGTTCTAGTCTTGCCTTAAGCATGAAAGCTGACTGGAGGACTTTGGGCCAATCACCAGGTGACAGTGAGTTCTAGTCCCACTTTAGGCCTGAATGCTGGCCGGGGGACTTTGATCCAATCACCAGGAGACAGTGAGTTCTAGTCCCGACTGACAGCAAACTGGGTGACTCAGCCAATCCCCAGCAGGCTGTGAGTTCTAGTCCCGCCTTAGGCATAAAAGCTGTCTGCGTCACCTTGGGCCAGTCACTAACTCTTAGTGCAACTTAACCTCGCAGGGTTGTTGTTATCAGGAAAATAGGAGGCAGAAGGACTCTTCGATATAGTCACCACCTTGAGTTATTGATAAAAAATAATAAAGGAGGGATATAGAATAAATGGGACGCGGTGGCTGAGTGGCTAAGACGCTGAGCTTGTCGATCAAAAGGTCGGCAGTTCAGTGGTTCGAATCCCTAGTGCCGCGTAATGGGGTGAGCTCCCGTTCCTTGTCCCAGCTTCTGCCAACCTAGCAGTTCGAAAGCACATACAAAATGCAAGTAGAAAAATAGGGGCCACCTTTGGTGGGAAGGGAACAGCGTTCCGTGCGCCTTTGGCATTGAGTCATGCCGGCCACATGACCACGGAGACGTCTTCGGGCAGCGCTGGCTCTTCGGCTTCGAAACGGAGATGAGCAGCGCCCCCTAGAGTCAGGAACGACTAGCACACGTGCGAGGGGAAGCTTTACCTTTTATAGAATATATAACTGAATACATCCAACAACAATCAGGTAGCTTCACGTAGCACTAGGAGATAGAGCGGTTTTCTTGTCTGTGTGGTCGCACAGCCTATGGAGCTGTCATCGTGGTTTTACTTAACAGTGATGTATGGTGCATGCTGGGTTTTTTGCTTTTCCTTAGAGATGTTAGAGCGTGCTTATGACCCCCTGAGATTTTTAGACAGCTGCAAAGGAGAGGTATGTGCTCCATGACCGGGAAAACATCTGGAGCCATTGCCGCGGCCGCCATTTATGGACATACAGATGTCTTAAGAGCTGAGAAGTTTTTCTTAATTGCTGAATCCCCAGGTTTCCCGGCGAAATAAAGTTCGATGGGCTGGCACCCGAACGCGTGGCCGATGGAGGTACTCGAGCAACGACGACAGCGAAGGTTCTGAGCGCCAAGGTGACTCTGAGGAAGAGGAGGAGGAAGAAGAGGAGGAGGAAGAGGAGGAAGAACCAGCTCCTGCGGACGATGACGAACCATGCAAGAAGTGTGGCCTTCCTAATCACCCAGAGCTGGTAGGTTCTTCGATCAAAGTTAGAAAATGAGATTCACAAAAGACCTCCAGAGAAATGATGCTGTATTATTGCTGGTCAGCCATGCTGGAGCGTCCAATCTTTTAAGACTTGTGGACTTCAACTCCCAGAATTCCCCAGCCAGCATCGGAATTAGTTTGAACATGCTGGATGGAGAAGAATCTTCTGTCACTTGTGGAAAGGGGTCACGAGAGAAATCTGCAAGCCAGGCTGGCTTAACATATTTTTTAACATATTTTTTAATTTTTTAATTGGTTTGTTATCTTAAATTGGAGCCAAATTAATATATATCCTTTTAATTGCTTTTTAATGTTTGTATTGTATGTTTTTATCTGCCGTGTGTCCCTCGGGAGAAGGTGCGGTATATAAATTCGAAATAAAATAAAATAAAATAAAATAAAAATAAAATAAAATCAACCAGTCAATTCCAGAGTGGCCCATACTGCCTAGATTAGGGGTGTCAAACTGGATTTCTTCAAGGGCCGGATCAGCATTGTAGTTCTCCGTGGGCTGGCCGGGAAGCGGGGGAGGGAGAGATGGAAGGGACGCCTCCTACAGCACCCTGCCGGCCAAAACACGGTGCGGGGGGGCCACACGAGGATCCCCACACCCTGTTTTCAGCCTGGATGGCTCCTGCAGCACCCTGCCGGCCAAACCGGGGCATGGGGGAGCGCACGAGGACCCCCCCATGCCCCGTTTTCAGCCTGGACAACTCCTGCAGCACCCTGCCGGCCAAAACGGGGTGCAGGGGGGGCGCTCCCCCCTTTTGGCTGCCAGAGGCATCGCAGGCTGGTCCTTTGCTATTTCCAGGCCGACCCCGTGGGCCAGATTTAAGCACCCCGCAGGTCGGATGACACCCCTGGCCTAGATGAACAAAAAGTAGAATTAAACTGTATTTCTCTTTAAGAATCCAAAATGTATCAAATTTCCCATTTGAGCCTACAGTGGCTCCTTTACCAAAACAAGATCATTTATTGTCTGTTTCAGATCTTCCATAGGCAACAGGGAATCAGCTGAGCATTGTCAAGACAGGCAGTCCTTGATTTACGACCACAACTGAGCCCAACATTTCTGTCGTTAAGTGAGTTTTGCCCCATTTTACGACCATTCTTGTTGTTTCCGTTGTCAAGTGAATCACTGCAGTAGGTAAGTTAGTAACCTGGTTATTCAGTGAATCTGGCTTCCCCATTGATTTTGCTTGCCAGAAGGTCACAAAACGGGATCACAGGATCTTGGGACGCTGCAACGGTCATCAATATGAACCAAGCGTCTGAATTTTGATCACAGGATCATGGGGATGCTGGAAAGGTCGTAACTGTGAAAAATGGCCATAAGTCACTTTTTTCCAGTGTCGTCGTAACTTTGAACAGGTCACTAAATGAACTGTTGTACTCATGGCTTAATTCACTTATTTTCAGACCCCTAGTAGTGAATTATTCAGGCCCATAGTTGCCTCTGATCAAATTTAGACGATGCTTAAGAGAGCTGAATTTTGTCTGTATCTATACAGGTAGTCCTCGACTTACAACAGTTCATTTAGTGACCGTTCAGAGTTACAACGGCACTGAAAAAAGTGATTTATGACTGTTTTTCACAGTTACAACCTTTGTAGCATCCCCACAATCAGGTGATCAAAATTCGGCCGCTTGGCAACTGATTCATATTTATGACGGTTACAGTGTCCCAAGTGTCACATGATCCCCTTTTGCGACCTTCTGAACAAGCAAAGCCAATGGGAAAGCCTGATTCACTTAACAACTGTGTGACTTACTTAACAACTGCAGTGATCCCCTTAACAACGTTGGCAAGAAAGGTTGTAAAATGGGGCAAAACCAGTAGTGGGATTCAGCCGGTTCGCACCAGTTCGGGAGAACCGGTTGTTAACTTTCTGAGCAGTTTGGCAAACTGGTTGTTGGAAGAAATCATTAGGGCAGAGAACCGGTTGTTAAATTACTTGAATCCCACCACTGGGCAAAACTCCCTTAACAAATGTCTCACTTAAGGACATTGTGGTCGTAAGTCGAAGACTTACCTTTATTGGCACTCTGGCTTTTGTGAGCCGAAATGACGTCAGGGTTGATCACGGGATCTGCTTTTGAAACCCAAGGGAAGAAGCGTTTGTGGATTTGTGAAAAAGAAAGGAAAATCCGTGCGGCGACCCAGAGTCAGGCTAATCATAGTTTGGTTTCTTCCACAGATCCTTCTGTGCGATTCCTGTGACAGCGGCTACCACACGGCGTGTCTCCGGCCTCCGCTGATGATCATTCCAGACGGCGAATGGTTCTGCCCGCCTTGCCAACACGTGAGTTTCCGTTTCGATTCCTTTTCCTTCGTCTTTTAGAAGCGATGGGATGGTTCTGTTCTGTCCCCGTCCCCACACACACACAAACAGCCAGCCGGGGGTTAAAGAAGTACTCGGCACACACAAGGTTCGTTATCAGGAACTTGGCAGCAATACGATAACCGTCTGCCAAGTGCTTTACTTCAAGAAGAGGGAGTGTTCCTCCACCAGATAATCACCAACAAATACACACAGTTTTCAAAAACAGTCCAGCTCAAACATGAAACCTTCAGCAGATCAGGCGTTGTACAAAGTGACTAGCCAGAAGTTCGCTTTGTCCGTCACAGAGTCTAAATGGCCACCACACTCTCTTATATAGCCTGTGGGGTGTGGTCCAGTGACTCAGCTTAATCCCTGGCACGCCTCCTCATCTGCTGCAAACGTTTATCTCGCCTTCGTTGGCGTGGATCCAGGAACGACTTATCCCCCTCATCGCTGTCATCGGAGACACCTGGCTCCTGGCCAATCTCCTCTCCCTCGGCAGACACCTGAGGCATTGCCAGAGAGGAGGGGCCTGGAGAGGGAGGCCTGGCCGGCTCCTCTCCTTCATGTTCGGAGTCTTCTTCCTCCGATAAGATGGGCTCGGGGGTCGGAGCCACAACAGGTTCGTCCATCCGGGCTCACTTCGAACTCTTGGCAATTTTTAATTGATTGAGCAATCAACCCATGGAACAGAAGTTGCCTTCGGAAGTTGTGGGAGCTTCATCCCTGGAGGCTTTCAAGAAAAGACTGGACTGCCATCGGTCAGAAATGGTGTAGGGTCTCTTGCTTGGGCGGGGGGTTGGACAGGGGTGGGTTCTACTTACCTTTACTACTGGTTCGCATCGTACCCGTATTACGCTAATGGAGTAGCGTTGTTTTGTTTTAATCCCACAGAAATTGCTTTGCGAGAAGTTAGAAGAACAGCTGCAGGACCTGGATGTGGTCTTGAAAAAGAAAGAGCGTGCAGAACGAAGGTACCATAATATTAATCGTATCATCTTTTAATGACTCCATAATCCCTTGCAGGGTGGAGTTTGGGCAACCGAATGGAGCTGAGGGTTTACTGGCCAGATGCTCTTCCTGTTGCCAATGCACAGGGTTTTTTTTTTCAGCAGATATATTCTCAGTGTGCCCAGAGAGAGAAATATCTGCCTTTACTTTACTTTACTTCTATTAGACTTCTATACCGGCCTTCTCCCGAAGGACTCAGGGCAGTGTGCAGCCATATTGTGGTCTTCCGGGTGCGCTTCAAGATGTTGGTGACCACCTTTAAAGCGCTCCATGGCTTAGGGCCAGGGTATCTGCGAGACCACCTTCTGCCGCCAATAGCCTCCCACCGACCGCTTCGCTCGCACAGAGAGGGCCTCCTCAGGGTGCCGTCGGCCAGACAGTGCCAGCTGGCGACCCTCAGGGGGAGAGCCTTCTCTGTGGCAGCACCTGCCCTCTGGAATGACATACCCCCTGAGTTACGCACGATATCAGACCTCCGGACTTTTCGTCGGGCCCTGAAAACACACTTATTCCATCTAGCTGGGCTGGCTTGATCCCGTCCTCTCAGTTTTAATTGAATTCGGTTTTAATTGGGTTGTTTTAAATCTTGGGCCGAAATTATTTAATTGTTTTTTAAACTGTTTTTAAATTTTATATGCAATGTGTTATCTCGGCTGTACACCGCCCTGAGTCCCGCAGGAGAAGGGCGGTATAGAAATAAAATTAAATTAAATAAATGAATAAATAAATATTAAAACACATAAAATTTACAAAATTTAAAAACCATTAAAATCAAATATACAAAAATTTGGCCCACAAAATAAAAACTAACATACACCGATTAAAATTCATATTCACATTAGGCCGGCCCAGCTTGTTGAAACAAGAGGGTCTTCAGGGCGCGGCGAAAGGTGCGCAGGTCGGGGATCATACGCACATCTAGGGGCAGCTCATTCCAGAGGGCTGGTGCCCCCACAGAGAAGACTCTCCCCCTGGGCGTCGCCAGTCAACATTGTTTGGCCGACGGCACCCTGAGGAGCCCTTCTCTGTGGAACCGTATTGGCCGGTGGGAGGCTGTCGATGGCAGAAGGCGGTCTCGTATATACCCCGGTCCTAATCCATGGAGCTCTTTAAAGGTGGTAACCAACACCTTGAATCGCACCCGGAAGACCACTGGGAGCCAGTGCAGCTCGTGCAGGAGAGGTGTCACGTGGGTGTGACGAGTCGCCCCCATAATCACCCGTGCGGCCGCATTCTGTACCAATTGGAGCCTCCGAGCGCTCTTCAAGGGGAGCCCCATGTAGAGAGCGTTGCAGTAGTCCAGACGGGCATGAGTGACCGTGCGCAGGTCATCCCTCTACCTAGCATTGAAATCACAGCCTCTCCTGATTGTCATAATGTTCATTGTATGATCCTAGTAAAATCAGTATAAAAAGATTGATTATACCAAAAAAAAAAAAAAGGCATGTATGTGCTAGAGAGGTACGAAACTTGTCGGTTCAAACACTGGACAGTTTGAAGAAACTCAAAATTTTGTTACTGCTCCAAAGAAGCGTAGAATATTGGCTTTTCCATTAGACCATGCTAAATCTCTCCTGGACCATAACAGCATTTTTGGTATGGTTTTTTTTTTCTCTCTCCAAGGAAGGAACGTCTTGTCTATGTGGGCATTAGCATCGAGAACATCATTCCTCCGCGGGTAAGTGAAACAGATCTCCTGATTTCTTTTTGAGTTAACGACCTATGCCGCTGAAAAGCATAAAAAATTCTAGCCTGAGAAAAAGCAGAATTCGCACTGTCAGCATTAGTTGTAGGTAGTTGCTTCCTTGGGGGTTTTTTTTTTTCCCTTCTAAAATATTTAGTTCGTGCTATTTGGATTGGGGGGGGGGAAGCACGATGACTCAGCGGTTAAAAGCCAGTGTGTTTGTCAGCTGGAAAGCTGACACTCAAGGTTCGAGTCCTGAGCGCTGCACCACAGGGTGAGCACCCATTCCTTGCTCCAGCTCCTGCCCACCTAGCAGTTTGAAAGCATGCAAATGCGAGTACATCAATAGATACCACTTCGGTGGGAAGGTCACAGCGTTCCCTGCACCTTTGGCGTATTAGCCACGCTGGCCCACATGGAAATAGTCTTTGGACAAGGCTGGCTCCCTTGTGTTGTGGCTCCGTTACCTGAGCCTGTGTCATCGTCAGGAGAGGACTCCGAGAGTGAAGGAGAGGAGTTGGCAAGGCCTCCCTCTCCAGGACCCTCCTCTCTGGCAATGCCTTCGGTGTCCGCCGAAGGGCAAGAGATAGGGCCGGGGCCAAGCACGTCCACGCAGCCACAGATGGACAGTGATGAGGGTAATGAGTCTTGGCTGGATCCTCGGCAGCGTTGCAGAGATAAGTGCACGCAACAGAAGAAAAGGGCGTGCCAGAGATTAGGCTGAATCACTGGACCACACCCCACAGGATATAAAAGGGGGTGAGGTGGCCATTCAGACTCTATGACGGACAAAACTAACTACTATCGAGTCACATTGCATCTGTGGAAACAACGTTATCGGCCTTGGATTTATTTTACGAACTGGACAATTCTTGACTGTGTGTATTTTGTTTATTGAGTAAAAGTTCTTGGCAAGCAGCTACTGGGTTGCTGCCAAGCGTCTTATCGGACGAATTGGTTGTCTGCCAGTTTATTTAACCCCCGGCTGTCTGTTTGTTTGTGTGCGTGTGTGAGACGGGGACAGAACACCTTGGCCCAGAAACGGAGATTAGATTAACAGAGTTGGAAGGGACCTTGTAGGTCATCTAGTCCAACCCCCTGCCCAAACAGGAGAACCTACCCCATTTCTGACAAATGAGATGGTGAGCACCATGCCCTTAGAGCAGTGATGGCGTACCTTTTAGGCACCGAGTGCCAGGGGTGAAATCCAGCAGATTCTGACAGGTTCTGGAGAACCGGTAGCGGAAATTTTGAGCATTTCGGAGAACCAGCAGATACCATCTCTGGCTGGCCCCAGAGTGGGGTGGGAGTGGAGATTTTGCAGTATCCTTCCCCCCAGGAGTGGGGAGGGAATGGGGATTTTGCAGTATCCTTCCCGTGCCACGCCCACCAAGCTATGCCACGCCCACCAAGTCACGCCCACGGAACCAGTAGTAAAAAAATGTGGATTTCACCACTGCCGAGTGCCCAAACTGCGTGCATGGGCATGCCCAAACTGAAAGGCGTGTGTGCGCGCCCAAATACGTGCGTGCGTGGACAGGCACATGCACGGGCATGCGCAGCAGAGACCCGAAGACCAGCTGGCCAGCAGGAGGCGGGGCATCCCAACACCGGCAGCGCGGCGAGAGGTAAGATCTTTTTCTTTCGCGAGCTTCTGTTTCGTCGTTTGTAGGGAAACAGAAGCTCACGAAAGAAATGCCACGGAGATCTGACCTGGGCCAACGCTACGCATGCAGCAAATGCGTGCCACTTCTGGTTCGCCATCCTGGTTTTAGGGGCTCTTCACAGAGTAGATCAGGAGATCTCCTGGGCCCCAAGCCTAGTTTCCCGAACACTCAGGATGAAGAGTAGTTGGGTTTTGTGTGGTTCTCCTCTCAGCTTGTAGTGATGTTTGCCTTTGTAGATTTGAGGGAAGGCCTCATAACAGAACTTCCACCTTGGCATCTATCGTTGGGCAAATCTGGTTTTTTTTTTTTTTTTTTAATTGAAAAAGTTTTACAAATACATTTTCTCCCCAATTAACCCCCCTAACCCTCCCATCCCCCCAGGACTTCCACAAAATATAATCCACATCAAAATCACATTTTATAAAACTTGAACCCCTCCACCCCCTGTATATTTTCCACATCACAAAATTCTATTATTATTCTATCCCTATATAATACTTCCAATTAAAAGCTATCTGATATTTCCTAGTTTGATATTTATTCTGCACATAATCTATCCACTTTTTCCACTCCCATACATAAGTCTCTTGTGAGCAATCTTTTAAGTATGCTGAAATCTTCGCCATCTCTGCAAAACTGGCCATCTTGGGCAGATCTGTTAATTGCACGTTTTGAGAGCATGGCTTCATTTGGTATTAGGGAAACTATAGTCCTCCACTTACAACCATTTGTTTAAGTGACCGAAGTTATAACGACAGTGAAAAAAAAATGGCCTTACGACTGTTTTTTTCATACCAATGACCCTTTGCAGCATCCCCACGGTCAAATTTACACGCTGGGCAACCAACATATATTAATGATGTTCGCAGTGTCCCGGGGTCATGTGATTCCCCTTTTGCGACCTTCTGACTAGCAAACTCAGCGGGGAAGCCAGATTCACTTAATAACCGTGTTACTAACTCTAAGAACTGCAGTGATGCACTTAAGAAATGTGGCAAGAATAGAATAGAATAACAGAGTTGGAAGGGACCTTGGAGGTCTTCTAGTCCAACCCCCTGCTTAGGCAGGAAACCCTAACCACGTCAGACAAAGGGTTATCCAATTTCTTCTTAAAAATTTCCAGTGTTGGAGCATTTACAACTTCTGGAGGCAAGCTGTTCCACTGATTAATTGTTCTAACTGTCAGGAAATTTCTCCTTAGTTGTAAGTTGCTTCTCTCCTTGATTAGTTTCCACCCATTGCTTCTTATCCTATCGTTGCAGTCCCTTTTCTTTCTTTCTTTCTTTCTTTCTTTCTTTCTTTCTTTCTTTCTTTCTTTCTTTCTTTCTTTCTTTCCTTCCTTCCTTCCTTCCTTCCTTCCTTCCTTCCTTCCTTCCTTCCTCCTTTGCTTGCTTGCTTCCTTCCTTCCTTCCTTCCTTCCTTGTAGTCTCTTTCCATTCCTTCTCTCCCTCCCTCCCCCCCCTCCCTCCTTCCTTCCTTCCCTTCCTCCCTCCCTCCTTCCTTCCTTTCATCTTTCCTTCCTTCTTTCCTTCCTTCCTTCCTTCCCTCCCTCCCTCCCTCCCTCCTTTCCTTTCATCCATCCTTCTTTCTTTCCTTCCTTCTTTCCTTCCTTCTTTCCTTCCTTCCTTCCTTCCTTCCTTCCTTCCTTCCTTCCTTCCTTCCTTCCTTCCTTCCTTCCTTCGAATAGAATAGAATAACAGAGTTGGACGGGACCTTGGAGGTCATCTAGTCCAACCCCCTGCATAGGCAGGAAACCCTACACCACTTCAGACAAAGGGTTATCCAACATCTTCTTAAAAACGTCCAGAGTTGGAGCATTCGCAACTTCTAGTGGCAAGTCGTTCCACTGATTAATTGTTCCAACTGTCAGGAAATTTCTCCTTAGTTCTAAGTTGCTTCTCTCCTTGATTAGTTTCCACCCATTGCTTCTTGTCCTGCCCTCAGGTGCTTTGGAGAATAGCTTGAAGGAAAGTCGTAAAATGGGGCACAACTCCTTTATCTGTCTCGCTTAGCCATAGCTGTGGTTATAAATCAAGGACTCGCCTGGTATTTCCATTGACACAAGGCAGGATTGAGGCTGAGCATAGATGGCTGAAGAGTAGAAGGACGTTGTTACATTGGCTGCAACGGGTGTGGTGTATCTGAAGGGCGTTTTGTCTTTTTTAAAACAGGAGCCTGAAATTCCAGAGCCTGTCGACGAAAAGAAGAAAGAGTCCAAAAAATCAAAGGCAAAGCTGCTGGAAAGGCGGTCGACCAGGCAGCGGAAGTGTATCAGCTACAGGTAAATTACTAATAAAAGAATATTTGTAGCTCAGTGGAGTCTTTGGTGCTCTCTGAGCTTGGTTGTTTTCTTGCAGACATTTCATGACCCAACTAGCTAACATCATCAGTGCTAGAAGAGAGTGGGGTTTCCGGGGAGAAGGAAGAGGAGAACTGTGGAGCAATGGAGGAAAAGTGTTTTCGACTCAACCTTCCTCACCTCCAAAACTTTGGGTGGTTGGAAAGTTCTCCCCTCTTCCTTCCCCTCCCGTATTTTGCTTTGACTTTGAAAAGAAGTTTATTTACCTATTAAATTCAGTATGCTTGATTGCTTATCCCTTGACGAGTGGCTGAGGCACAGATAATGTTACATTGAGGTATAATCTCCTTTCAGCGGCATTACAGGTGAAATACGCGCTTAGCATTAGGATAACTTCAATTGGCAAAGCTTTTAGAGAGCTGATTGGTACAGTGGTGAAGATGCTGGCCTAGAAACCAGGAGATCTGAGTTCTAGTCCTCCCTTAAGCACGAAAGCCTACTGGGTGATTTTGGGTCAGTTGCATATTCTCTCTCTCTCTCTCTCTCTCTCTCTCTCTCTCTCTCTCTCTTTCCATTTCTTTCTTTCTCTTTCTCGTGTCTCTGTCTGTCTGTCTCTCTCTCTTTCCGTCTCTCTCTCTCTCTCTCTTTGTTTCTCCATCTCTGTCTCTCTCTCTTTGCTTCTCTTTTTTTCTCTTTCTTGTGTCTGTCTGTCTCTCTTTCCATCTCTCTGTCTCTCTTTATTTCTCCATCTCTGTCTCTCTCTCTTTGCTTCTCTTTCTTTCTCTTTCTCGCATCTCTGTCTGTTTGTCTGTCTCGCTCTCTCTTTCCGTCTCTCTCTGTTTCTCTTTGTTTCTCCATCTCTGTCTCTCTTTGCTTCTCTTTCTTTCTCTTTCTTGTGTCTGTCTGTCTGTCTCTCTCTCTTTCTGTCTCTCTTTGTTTCTCCATCTCTGTCTCTCTGTCTTTGCTTCTCTTTCTCTTTCTCATGTCTGTCTGTCTGTCTCTCTCTTTTCCTGTCTCTTTCTCTCTCTCTCTCTCTCTCTCTCTCTCTCTCTCTCTCTCCCCCCCCCCCTCTCCCTCTCTCCTCAACCCACCTCACAAAGTTATTTTGAGGGGAAAACATGACAGGTGTGTTACGCACATCACCTTGAATTGCCCAAAATAAACATGGAATACAAATCAAATAAGTAAATATGAGTGATATCCTATTTTCACGAAGAAGGTCCTGTGGGATTGCTAAACCAAGTTGCTATGGGTTGACGCATAGTCGTCATAGCATCATCATCCTGAATTCCTGTTTCTGCAGGTTTGATGAGTTTGATGAGGCCATTGACGAAGCCATAGAAGACGACATCAAGGAGGCCGATGGAGGAGGTAAGCTTTGGGGGGAGCTATGGTGGCACAGTGGTTAGAATGAGTATTGCAGGCTAACTCTGCTCACTGCCAGCAGTTCGATCCTGATCTTCAAGGTTTCCTTCCATCCTTCCGATGTGAGTAAAATGAGGACCCAGATTGTTGGGGCAATATACTGACTCTGTAAACTGCTTAGAGAGGGGCTGTAAAAGCACTGTGAAACGGTATATGTCTAAGTGTTATTGGGAGGGAAGGAAGGAAAGGGAGGGAGGGAGGAAGGAAGGAAGGAAGGAAAGGAAAGGAAGGAACCATGGGGGTGCAGCAGTTATAATGCAGTATTGGAAGCTAACTCTGCCCACTGTCAGCTGTTCGATCCTGACCAGCTCAGGGTTGACTCAGCCTTCTGTCCTTCCGAGGTGGGTAAAATGAGGACCCAGATTGTTGGGGGGCAAAGAGGCTCACTCTGTAAACCGCTTAGAGAGGGCTGTAAAAGCACTGTGAAGCAGTATATAAGTCTAAGCGTTATTGCTATCCAGAGGAATATTTGGGTGAGTGGAGCAGTGAATGGTTATTCCGAATTTTGGCACGGCAGATGCCAGATTTCGTTTGAGGGATTTAGATACTGAGCTGTTTCACTCCGGGACAGGAGAACTGCATATTTGCTAAATGCAATAATAGTGGAATTTGGCTTTTATCCTCTTCGTCAAATATAAATTTGGGATTTTCTTGGCCCTGCTATTTTTGCTAGTGGCTAAAATCCTAGGTACAGGCAGTCCTCGACTTACAACCATTCGTTTAGTGACCATTCGAAGTTACAAAGGCACTGGAAAAAGTGACTTATGATCATTTTTCACCCTTACGATGGTTGCAGCCTTCTGGAGTCATGTGATCACATTTTGCGACCTTCTGGCCCGCAAAGTCAATGGTGTTTACAACTGCAGTGATTCCCTTAACGACTTGTGGCCAGAAAGGACATAGAATGGGGCAAATCTCACTTAACCCGTCGTCTTGCTTAGCGATGGATATTTTGGGCTCGGTCGCGATTGTAAGTTGAGGATTTCCTGTACATGGGAATTAACTCAAACGTGCAACAAGGCGCTTACTTCTCACCCCATTTTGAGGGGAGTGAGGACCATTGGAAAGCCAGGCGTGGCCCTTGATCCAAAAACCTTGCACCCCATTGTTGTGTGGAAGGGAGATTATGGACGCAGGGGAAGAGAAGCGGAGGGTGTAAGAAGGCCTACAGCGGTTCATTGTCTCCGTCCTCTTGACCCGCCCCCCCCCCCCCCCAAACGTAGGTGTCGGAAGAGGGAAGGACATGTCTAACATCACAGGCCATCGAGGCAAGGATATCTCCACCATCCTGGAGGAAGAAAGGAAGGAGAGCAAACGGCCCCCCAGAGCCGCTGCTCTCCGACGCAAGAAACGGCGGCGGCTGAACGACCTGGATAGTGACAGCAACCTGGATGAAGAAGAGAGTGAGGATGAATTCAGAATCAGTGAAGGGTGAGGCATCTTATACGCTCTTATATTTCCTTCCTCCCTCCCTCCCTCCCTCCCTGTTTCTTCTTTCTTTCTTTCTTTCTTTCTTTCTTTCTTTCTTTCTTTCTTTCTTTCTTTCTTTCTTTCTTTCTTTCTTTTCATCCTTGCTTCCTTTCTTTCTCTTTTCTTCCTTCCTTCCTTCCTTTCTTTCTTTACTCTTCTTCCTTCCTTCCTTCCACCCACCCTCCCTTTCTTTTCTTTCTCTCTCTCTCCCTTTTTCTTTACTTTCTATTCTTCCTTCCTTCCCTCCACACTCCCTCTGTTTTTTCTTTCTTTCTTTCTTTCTTTCTTTCTCTCCCTCCCTCCCTCCCTCCCTCCCTTTTTCTTTCCTTTCAATTCTTCCTTCCTTCCATCCTTCCCTCCCCCTTCTTTCCTTCCTTCCTTCCTTCCTTCCTTCCTTCCTTCCTTCCTTCCTTCCTTTCTTTTTCTTTCTTTCTTTCTCTCTCTCTCTCTCTTTCTTTCTTTCTTTCTTTCTTTTCTTTCTCTCTCTCTCCCTCCCTCCCTTTTTCTTTCCTTTCAATTCTTCCTTCCTTCCTTCCCTCCCTCCCCCTTCTTTCCTTCCTTCCTTCCTTTCCTTCCTTCCTTCCTTCCTTCCTTCCTTCCTTCCTTCCTTCCTTCCTTCCTTCCTTTCTCTTTCTTTCTTTCTTTCTTTCTTTCTTTCTTTCTTTCTTTCTTTCTTTCTTTCTTTCTTTCTTTCTTTCTTTCTTTTCTTTCTCTCTCTCTCTTTCTCTCTCTCTCTCTCCCTTCCTCCCTCTCTCTCTCTCTCTCTTTCTTTCTTTCTTTCCTTCCCAAGCATCTGAATGTAAATCGCACGGCCGTGGGGATGCTGCAATGTTCATAAGTGTGAAAAACGGTCATAAGTCTCTTTTTTCAGTACCATCGTAACTCTGAACAATCACTAAACGAACTGTTGTTAGTCAAGGACTACCTGCACTTCCTTGTCAGGCACTTTTAGAAGCTACAGGTAGTTTTTTCTTTTTTTTTTTCTTTAATAGGTTCCAAGTTCCTTGGGAAAGACGTGTTATTATTTGAAACCGTTAATTCAGTGAGTGAATCGTTGCCCTCAGAGGAGGAAACCCCCAAAGACTCGGGCTTTTTCCCACTCAAAATCCAGCTCCTTCACCACCGAAGTTTATTTCTCAGTCGAAATTCCTTCATTTTAAATACCCTCCCCCGTTGATCTCTTCTCCCCTCAGATCTCAGGATGAGTTTGTGATATCGGATGAAAACCTAGACGAAAGTGAAGAGGACCAGCCGTCAAACGACGACAGCGACGTGGGCTTCTCTAAGCGTAGGCCGAGACGGCACCACCCTCGGCCAATGAGGCAAAGCAGACGCCTCCAGAGGAAAACGATCAAGAAAAGGTACTCGGAAGACGATGAAGACGAAGACTCCGAGGATAACTTAAGTGGCGACTCTGGTAAGTCTTGACGGCGGTCCAAATATCGAGTGGTTCTGACCAATATCTGTTTTCCCAGAGGATCAACCATCTTTGGGTGATCCTTGAGATAAGATTAGGATTATTTTGGCTTTCTGTACAGCATGGGTGTCCAACCTTAGAGCGGTGTGGTGGCCTAGAGGTGGAGCTCTCGCCTCACAGTCGAGAGGCTGTGAGTTCGATCCTAGGTAGAGGCAGATATTTCTCTCTCTGGGTACAATGTGACTATATATGCTGAACAAAACTCTGCATTGGCGACAGGAAGGGCATCCGGCCAGTAAAACACTCAGCTTCCTTCAGTTGCCCAGACTCCACCCCGCAAGGGATTATGGGATCATTAAAAGAAAGAATATGATGGGTGTCCAACCTTGGCAGCTTGAAGACCTGTGGAGTCCCAACTCCCAGAATTCCCCAGCCAGCCCTGTTCAATCTGTGCGTTTTCGGACAGGAAAAACAAAAATTGAGCTGTTCTGAAATATTTTGCATAGATGCACGTATCTATGTGTTCCACATAATACTCTCTGACCTGGAAATGGGCTGAAATATTTGGAATGGTCCTGTTTTGGGGTCAGGCTGTTTAGTATACAGCCTATCTTCCTCCTCCCATTTTCCCACAACAATCCTGTGAGGTGGGTTGGGCTGAGAGAGAGAGTAACTGGCCCAAAGTCATCCAGCTGGCTTTCATGCCTAAGGCGGGACTAGAACTCACAGTCTCCTGGTGATTGGCCCAGAGTCACCCAGCTGGCTTTCATTCCTAAGGCGGGATTAGAACTCACCGTCTCCCAGTTTCAAGCCTGGTGCCTTCACTACTAGACCAAACTGGCTCTCTTTAACCAAGTTTTCCCTCAGATTGGTTGAAATGGCTGGGATTAAAATCTGTTGTGGCTCCGTCCTCCGAGCCCATCTTATCGGAGGAAGAAGGCTCTGAACATGAAGGAGAGGAGACGGCCAGGCCTCCCTCTCCAGGACCCTCCTCTCTGGCAATGCCTCAGGTGTCTCCTGAAGAAGAAGAGATTGGCCAGGAGCCAGGTATCTCCTTGCAGTCGGACAGTGACGGAGATAAGTCTTGGCTGGATCCACGCCAGCGTCGGAGAGACAAGCGTGAGCAGCAGAAAAGGAGGCGTGCCAGAGATTAAGCTGAGTCACTGGACCACACCCCACAGGCTATAAAAGGGAGTGTGGTGGCCATTCGGACTCTGTGACGGACAAAGCTAATCTCTGGCGAGGCACTTTGCACCTTCGGACACAACACCTATTTGCCGTGGATTTAATTACAAACTGGACTATTCAAACTGTGTGTATTTTTGTCTGTGTTATCGGAGTAAAAGCTCTTGGCAGGCAGCCACGGAGTTGCTGCCAAGTTCCTTATCACTGACGTTGTGTGTTTGACGAGTTTATTTAACCCTCGGCTGGCTGGTTGGGTGTGTGCGTGATACGGGGACAGAACAAAATCATATCTGGATAGTTACGGATATTCAAGTTTGCTAGATTGGTGCTTCACAACCATCACAGTGGTAAGATGTATGGACTTCAATTCCCAGAATTCTGAGCAGTAGACCTGTTGACAAGGGAATGGTGGGAAATGGGGATAACATACATTTATTTGGGTTAGAAAATGTTACGGTGGATCGGTGCTTCTCAGCCGTGACAGCGGTTAGATGTGTGGGACTTCAACTCCCAGAATTCTCAGCAATAGTCTTGCTGGCAGAATTCTGGAAGTTGAAGTCCACACCTCTCAACATGGCTAAGATTGGCAAACGCTGCCCTCGATCAACTGACCTAGACATTTTCCTTTCCTTTCTTATCTCCTGGCTTACTGCCTCGCGCAGAAACCGATGCGTCTTCCGAATATAGCGATGAGGATTATTTGGAAACGAGACGAAGGCGAAGTCGGCGGAATCAGAAGCGACAAGTCAACTACAAGGAAGATTCGGAAAGCGAAGGGTCTCAGAAAAGCTTCCGATACGGGAAAGAGATGAGGAGAATACATAAGCGCAGGCTTTCCAGTTCCGACAGCGAAGGTAGGACACGCATTGATTTCATTCCTATTCTCCGTCCACATTTAAATCCCATTGCAATCATGGAGGACTCTCTCCGCACAACGGAACACAGGTTGAGGGGAATGGGGGGGGGGAGTTTCCAGATAACCACAAAGCAGCCTTGCTAAGCTATTTATTAAGGCAGGGGTCTCCAATCTTGGCAATTTTAAGACTTGTGGACTTCAACTCCCAGAGTTCCTCAGGCAGCTTTGCTGGCTGAGGAACTCTGGGAGTTGAAGTCCACAAGGTAGCTTTGCTGGCTGAGGAACTCTGGGAGTTGAAGTCCACAAGGTAGCTTTGCTGGCTGAGGAACTCTGGGAGTTGAAGTCCACAAGGTAGCTTTGCTGGCTGAGGAACTCTGGGAGTTGAAGTCCACAAGGTAGCTTTGCTGGCTGAGGAACTCTGGGAGTTGAAGTCCACAAGGTAGCTTTGCTGGCTGAGGAACTCTGGGAGTTGAAGTCCACAAGGTAGCTTTGCTGGCTGAGGAACTCTGGGAGTTGAAGTCCACAAGGTAGCTTTGCTGGCTGAGGAACTCTGGGAGTTGAAGTCCACAAGGTAGCTTTGCTGGCTGAGGAACTCTGGGAGTTGAAGTCCACAAGGTAGCTTTGCTGGCTGAGGATCTCTGGGAGTTGAAGTCCACAAGGTAGCTTTGCTGGCTGAGGAACTCTGGGAGTTGAAGTCCACAAGGTAGCTTTGCTGGCTGAGGAGCTCTGGGAGTTGAAGTCCACAAGGTAGCTTTGCTGGCTGAGGAACTCTGGGAGCTGAAGTCCACAAGTCTTAAAGTTGCCAAGATTGGAGACCCCTGTACTAAGGTAACTAATTCCATTTTTAGTGTGAAATTTGTATTTATTTATGACGTTCGATACTCCCACCTTTTTCTTCAGAAGTTCAAAGTTATTCATTCCTTTTCTTGTTTTATCATCATAACTCTGCACGGGTCGTTTAGATTGAGAAATAGCTCAAGGTCACTCAGACAATTTCATACAACACAGGTTGTTTCTTGACTTATGACCATTCGTTTAGTGGCTGTTTGAACACAACAACAGCATGAAAAAAAAGTGACTTGCGGCCATTGCAGCATGGTCACATGATCGAGAGTGACCATCCAAAATTACAAAGGCACTGAAAAAAATGACTTATAACCATTTTTTCACACTTACGACCGTTGCGGCATTCCCCACGGTCACGCGATTTACATTCGGATGCTTAGCATCCGGCTCATATTTATGACGGTCGCGGTGTCTGGGGCAATCCCCTTTTGCGACCTTCTGACAAACAAGCAACTTAATGGGGAAGTCATTCACTTAACAACTGTGATATTGCAGTGCTTCACTTAACGGCTGTGGGCAGAAAGCTTATAAAATGGGAGCAAACTTACTTAAACAAACCACAGTGGCGCAGTGCAGTACTGCAAGCTACTTCTGCTGACTGCCGGCTGCCTGCAATTTGGCAATTCGGATCTCACCAGGCTCAAGGTTGACTCAGCCTTCCATCCATCCATGACCCAGATTGTTGGGGGCAATAGGCTAACTCTGTAAACAGCTTAGAGAGGGCTATAAAGCACTGTGAAGTGATATATAAGTCTAAGGGCTATTGCTAAGTGCTATTAACAACTGTCTTGCTTGTCGTAAGTCGAGGACTACCTGTAATTCCCCCCCCTCCCCATGAAACCTTCCAGATTTCGCTCTTAAATCTGATCCTTCTTGCAGAGAGCTACTTGGATAAACATTCTGAGGACGACCAACCGGCCAGATTGTCGAAACGGTCGGCCCGGAAACGGAGCCACACCACCGACGAGTACTCGGAAGGCGAGGACGACCCCGAGGAGGAAGGCCGGCCCGTTCGCAAGCGCGTGAACCGCATCGAGACGGACGAGGAAGACAACGGCCCCGACGCCGGCAAGCCGTCGCTGCCCGCCGAGAAACCCTTGGCCTCTCCTGCCCCGCAAGACTCCGTCAAGAAACCCAGCTACCGGATAGAAAGCGACGAGGAAGATGACTTTGACAATGTGAGTAAGGTGGAAAGCCCGTTGGACTACAGCCTGGTGGATTTGCCTTCCACCAACGGACAGAGCCCCGGGAAGGCCATCGAGAACTTGATCGGTAAGCCCACCGAGAAAGCCCCCTCGACCAAGGACAGCACAGCCAACGCCACTTTGGCACCCAACGGGACGGGGGGCGGCCTGGAGGCCGGCGGACCAGAGGAAGACGAGGACGAACTCTTGCGAGTAACTGACCTTGTGGATTACGTCTGTAACAGCGAACAGTTATAAGAAACTCCCGTTTTTTGTGCTAATTTATTCCATGGTAGCTCATACCAGCGGGCCAGTTATTAAAAAAAAAAAAATGTGTTTTATTTTTCCTAGGAAACTCCACTACAGTATCACTTTTTAAGCAGTCGAAATTTCACCAGCCCTGCAATTTTGGGGTACCACTTTTTGTTTTGTTTTGTTTTGTTTTGTTTTGTTTTTAGGATCCTCTCCCCTGCCTCCTCTCCTCCCCCAATCCGAGCGACCAGATTTCCTTCGCTTTTTTTTTTTTCTACAACTATTTTTCTTTTGACCCATCGCTTTCCCTCGCCTCTTCCTCCTCCTCCTCCTCGTCCAGTTCCATAATCCCGACAAAAAAACAACAACAAAAAAAACCAATCGTCCAGATGCAGAGCTTGTAGTAAAAAAAAAAAAGGAGAGAATTGTATATTTTTGACTCTATATTTCCTGAGGGGGCGCACAAAGTTGTTAGGGGAAATGTTATGGTTGTACGTAACAGAAGCATTCCAATTTGGCCAGGGCCCAAAAATCTTAAAAACTTTGGAAGGGGGAGGGATGGGTGGGCAGGAGGGGGGGGGGAAAGGAGTGGGGCGCAAGGAGAGAAGCACTTGTGCTCCGACTTTTTTTCATAGGAGATATATATTCTATTTAAATGTTCACAACTTAGACGACAATTTAACATGCCATTTTAAGGGGAAACGAAGAAACCAATTATCTTTAACTGTTGCATTTTTGTGAACTTGTAGGCTAACTTAACCTTAGTTGATTTTAGTAAATTGCCTTCCTGGAAAAAAAAAAAAAAGAAAGAAATGAAAAGAAAGAAAAAAAAGAAAGAAAGAAAAGCAACTGTTGACAAGATGCGGAATATTATTTAGCAGAGTGGACAGATTTGGAGGAAATTTCACGGGAAAAAAAAAACAAACAACCGAGACATTTTTCTTGGCATCGTCTTTTAATTCATGGTCTCCCTTTTCTCCCCCCTTCCCCAATAAACATATTTTAAAAGTGTTTCATACAGTAAAACCGTGTAAACTCTCATGAGCTTTCCGGAGTTTGAAACGGCACTATTGGGAAGTGCACAAGGTTGCTTCTTAGGGATTTACTCCTCGTCTGCTCTCTTGCGTACAATAAACTTAACTCCTGGGAGAGATTTCGTAGCCCAGACTTTGCGACTTGTTTTCAGCCGTGGCGAAAGAAAGGAGACACGGCTGCTTTCAAAACCCTCGCGGCGTTCTCGATTATCTGCTTCAAATTGAAGTGCGGAAATAGAGCAGGATTTAACGGTTTTTGCTTTTCCCTGGGAGATTTTTCTGTTTAGGAAGCGTGTGTTTGCATGCTTGAGTGTGTGTTGTAGTTTTACTTCTCTCTAGATCAGTGATGGCGAAACTTTTCGGCACCGAGTGGCCAAACCGAAACACGCGTGGATGTGTGTGCATGTGCGCACGCTGGAGCGCTGGAAATCCGAAGACCAGCTCGCCAGTGCGCGCATGCTGTTTTTTCACCATTTTTTTTTTGCCGGTTTTTGGGCTGTTTTCAGGCCTGAAAACAGTCTGAAAAACAGCCTGAAAATGCCCCAAAAACCAGCCTATTTTTTCACCGTTTTTCTGGCCATTTTCCAGTGCTCCAGTGTGCGTGAAGACCAGCTGGCACACTGGAAACCAGAAGAGCCTTGGTAGTACAGTGGTCTAAAGCACCCTGTTATTAACACAGCTGCCTGCAATTACTGCAGGTTCGAATCTCGCCAAGGCTCAAGGTTGACTCAGCCTTCCATCCTTTCTAAGGTAGGTGAAATGAGGACCCAGTTTGTGGGGGCAATAAGCTGACTTTGTATAAATATACAAAAGTATGAAGGCTATTGCTTAACGCATTGCAAGCCGCCCTGAGTCTCCGGAGAAGGGCGGCATATAAATCAAATTAAAACAAAAAAGAGCAGCTGGCGATGGCATGCGTGCCCACAGAGAGGACTTTGTGTGCCACCTCTAGCACGCGTGCCATGGGTTCGCCATCACGGCTGTAGATAATCTAGCAGATTTTAACCGCCGTTGGCGTCTTAGGGTTTTTTAAAAATATGCATTTCATAAGTCTCGCTTACCAACTGGTTTTTAAAATTAAAAGACTTTTCTGGGAGGTAGTGTTATAGGTCTTCAGGTATACCAGCGTTGGGATACGATGGCCAACCCAAGAGTGTTAAGTATGGAGATCAATCAGAATAGAACTGGGAGGGACCTTTGAGGTCTTCTAGTCCAGTCCTTCTTAAAAACCTCCAATGTTGGAGCACCCACCACTTCTGGAGGCAAGTAGTTCCACTGGTTAATTGTTCTAACTGTCAGGAAATTTCTCCTTAGTTCTAAGTTGCTTCTCTCCTTGATTAGTTTCCACCCATTGCTTCTTGTCCTACCCTTGCAGTCCCTTTTCCTTCCTTCCTCCCTCCCTCCCTTCCTTTCTTCCTTCCTTCCTTGTCTCTTTTCCTCCCCCCCTCCCTCCTTCCTTCCTTAGAATACAATAGAATAGCAGAGGGGCCTTGGAGGTCGTCTAGTCCAACCCCCTGCTCAGGCAGGAAGCCCTACATCAGTTCAGACAAATAGGTGTCCATCCGTTGCTTCTTGTCCTGCCTTCAGGTGTTTTGGAAAATAGGTTGACCAGAACATCTCTGGAGCTTCTCCATCATCGAGCTCATGGTTGTCCCAAAAGTGCTTTTCCTTTTTTTCAAGAGGCAACTGGGCTTTCTGGTTTTTCTTTGAAGACGTTTCGCTTCTCCTCCAAGAAGCTTCTTCAGCTCTGGATGAGAAGCGAAACGTCTTCGAAGAAAAAAAAAAAAAAAAACAGAAAATCCAGTTGCTTCTTAAAAAAAAAAACACCTTTGGGACAAGTTGACCAGAAGCGTTTTGTCTGCCAATTAATAAGACATTCAAACAACTGCAGTTTTGTCTCCCACTTCTCTAGAGGTGCTGTTGTGTTTCCTTTTTTTGTTTTGAGTGCACCGTGGGCTGCTTGGAAAAAAAAAAACCCGCTCAATGAAATGTGGACATTCAGGTAGTCCCGTCTCTCTTTCTTCTCCCTTTCTCAGTGCTAACTTAAGGATTTTATGTGGATTGCTACTTTCCTTCCTTTTTTGCATTGAGAAGTGAAAAGTGAAAAGTTTCCCTCCCTGTTGTGTTAACACCAAGTCGCATTTTAGAGATGTTAACCTGTTGCTAACTTGATTTTTATTGCTTTTAAACCCAGCACCTGATCTCAGGAAATAACCTCGTCAAAAACATCCGGTATCCCCTAACCTTCCCGATTTTGAAACTTTGGCTCTCTCTCTCTCTCCTCTTTTCCTTTTCTCTTTTTCCAACTTCACACATAATATTCCACCAAAGTTAATTTCTGCCTTCCTCTTTTAAAACTCTAAAGCAGGAGGTCTGCAAACTTGGCAGCTTTTAAGAGCTTGTGGACTTCAACTCTCAGAATGCTGGCTGAGGAATTCTGGGAGCTGAAATCCACAAGTCTTAAAGCTGCCAAATTTGAAGACCTCTGCTCTAAAGTTCCCCTTTTTTAAAAAGAAAAAAATGGCTTTCCTGAATAATATTTCTGTAGTCCACGAAGCAAAACGACTCGGGCTGTGCGACGTAATTTTCTTCGAACTGCGTCTGTTCTTACAACATCCTCAGAAATGAGTAATTCGTTCTTTTAAATATTAATGTTTTCCTTTCGTGTGGGTGATGCTCTTGAAGGCAGGAGATATATATATATATATATATTTCTTTTTCTTTCTTTTTCGTAGGCTTTTATGTGCATATTCTTTCTAGCCAGGTTTTACCTACGTAAGCTACGAGGGCTGCATAACATCGTAGCTTACGTAGGTAAAACCTGGCTAGAAAGAATATGCATATATATATATATATATATAAAACAAACTATTCTAAAAATACGAGTTCCAGGTATATTAGTAAAAAAAGAAGCAGACATATTGCGAACTCCGGAACTTAAGATTTTAAAATTTTAAAAGAATTAAAATTTTATTTTACTAAGCTTTCGTCAGCCGTCTGCTAACATCGTCCAAGTATTAAACTACCATTGCAGAGACCTCTGCCTTTATATACATATATATTTTAATCTCACTTTCAGTTTGCATTAAAGCCAGCCACCGTTTTGTTTCACAGCTGCCAGAACTGCATTCTTATATTTTTAGAAGACAATGTAGGCAAGGGGGAATTAAATTATTCCTGAGAGGAAAGCAAAGAAATTACATCCGTTTCCTGAGGAAATAAAACTCCCTGGTTAATCCTCTTGGCCGACAAATAGGTTGTAAAAGCATAATACAGGCAGTCCTCGACTTACGACCGCGATTGAGCCCAAAATTTCTGTCGTTAAGCGGGACATTTCTTAAGTGAGTTTTGCCCCGTTTTACGACCTTCCTTGCCACGGTTGCTAAGTGAATCACTGCAGTTGATAACGTTAGTAACTCGGTTGTTCAGTGAATCGGGCTTCCCTCATTGGCTTTGGTTGTCGGAAGGCCGCAAAAGGGGATCACGTGACTTTGGGTCATAAATGTGAAACAGTTGCCAAGCATTTGAATTCTGATCACGTGACCATGGGGGGGAAATGGTACAACCGTTGTAACTCTGAAAAATGGTCACAAGTCAGATTTTTCAGTGCGGTTGTAACTTTGAACGGTCAGTAAATGAACGGTTGTAGGTCGAGGATTACCTGTAATCCAAACCATTAGAAGGAATTTAGGAAGCCTTGCCTCAATCAATGTGAAATACAGGTAGTTCTCGACTTACAACCGTTTAGTGACTGAACATAATGACAACATGAAAAAAACTGATTTATGACCGGTTCTCACGACTGCTGCACCATATTCATGTGATCCATGGTGACCGTTCGAAGATACAACGGCACTGAAAAAAGTGACTTATGACCATTTTTCACACTTACGACCATTGCACCATCCCCCCGTTCATGTGATTTACATTTGGAGCCTTAGCAACTGACTCGTATTTATGACCGTCGCAGTGTCCCAGGGTGACCTTTTGACAAGCAAAGTCAACGGGGAAACCAGATTCACTTAACAACCGGGTTACTCATTTAACAACTACACTGATGAATCACTTAACTGGAGTGGAGCGGTGGCCTAGAGGTGGAGCTCTCGCCTCACAATCAGGAGGCTGTGAGTTCGATCCTAGGTAGAGGCAGATATTTCTCTCTCTGGGCACAATGAGAATGTACAAAACTCCGCATTGGTGACAGGAAGGGCATCCGGCCATTAAAACAATCTGCTAGCTCCATTCAGTTGCCCAGGCTCCAGCCTGCAAGGAATTATGGGGTCATTAAATGAAGATGATGATGATGACTGGATGAATCACCTACGGCAAGGTCATAAAATGAAGCAAAACTCGCTTAATGGCTGTCTTGTTTAGCAACGGAAATGTTTGGCTCACTCGTACGTCGAGGACTATCTAACTGGCACGTTTAACCATTTAAAAAAAGATAAAAAAGTAATTTCCCTGAAAGGCAGAGGAATTAAAGTTGCAAAAATCCCTTAAGGCAAAAGTCCCTTAAGAACTGCCTCGCTTAGCAACAGAAATGTTGGGCTCCATCGTGGTTGTTAGATGAAGACTACTGTATTCTGTTATCCCGCTGCCCATAGGCAGTGAAGGGTCTTGTAAGTAGGAGACCCGGGTGCCGTCTTTTATTTTTGCAGTGTTAACAGTAGTGGCCAAAATTGTAGAAACCTTTTGGGAAAAGTGTACTTTCTAAAGCTAGCTAATAACACCACTTTTTTTTGGAGTAGTAGTACCATAAAATTATATATTGATGGAAAGAAAATTTAATCAAGAATGTAATGCAATAACTTTTAGGAAGGATTTCCTATTAGAATAGCAGTTACGGTGTAAAGAAGAAAAGTGAAACACGTAGAAAAAATGAGATCTACAAAAATGATCACCATAGAAAAAAACGAGATAGGCAAAAATTACCACCATGTCAGTTGATGCTTAGTTGGGTAACCTTTAGCATGAATTCTAGCCTTACAACGTCTTCCCATGGAGTGAACCAAGTCTTTTAGTTCTGCAGCTGTTCTAATGTGAAACCAAGATTGAATGATGGCTTCTATTAACTGAGTTTTATTGCTGGGTCGCTTCTGACTGACAAGTTTCTTTAGTCGGCTCTATAGATTTTCCATTGGGTGAAGGTCTGGGCTATTCCCAGGCCTTTCCAGCAGTGGAATAGGATTACCTTGAAACTCCCAAAAAAATTATGTTATATAGCCATCAGACCTCAAAAATACACTTTTCCCAAAAGGTTTCCACAATTTTGGCCACTACTGTAAATAAATGAATTAATGGGGCAGAAAAGTCCAGGATGAATAGGACGGAAAGAAGGCCACATTCAACTGGGGAAACCTCTCATTTTCTCATCACGAATTTATTGGGCTTCCTGTCATTGGGATTTGATAAGTCAAGTCCAAGAAGAAAATGTCACCCTCCCTTCCAGGAATAGGAGTAGAGTGGAGTGGAGAGTGGAGTGGAGTGGAGTGGAGTGGAGTGGAGTGGAATGGAATGGAATGGAATGGAATAGAACAGAACAGAACAGAACAGAACAACAGAACAGAACAGAACAACAACAGAACAGAACAGAATTTTTTATTGGCCAAGTGTGATTGGACACATAAGGAATTTGTCTTGGTGCATATGCTCTCAGTGTACATGAAGGAAGATACGTTCATCAAGAATACAACGCAAATATTAATGTGCAATGCACATTTAAGATATGCGTGCTTCCCAAATGTTTCAAGGGGGAAATGTCTGGATCCAAAGTCGTGAAGCCTGAGCTTGATGAGAGAGCAGCAAAATTCAGAAGTCGATAGCTAAAATCCTTCCGATGCTAAATATTTAAACGGTCCAGCAAGAAACTTGCATCCCTACTGAAAGAATTCCTCTTTAATTTTTAAGACTCCAGAAAGCTGCAGCGTTGAATTTGCATAAATTTGTGTCTCCTAATAATTGTAGAAAGATCTCTTTTTTTTTCCGACAGAAGATATGAAAATATCCCCTTCTCTATACATAACAGTGGTTCAGTTTGGTTGAGTCCCAAGTTCAGTTTTTATTTTTGATGTTTCTTGCAGACATAATTGGCTCCATTGCTACAATACAAATTTCTACATTCTACATTTCTACAATAGAAAAAAGACTGCCTTTCCAGATGTTAGAATAGAATAGAATAGAATGTTTTATTGGCCAACTGTGATTGGCCTATAAAGGAGTATAAATCCTTCCATTCCCCACCATCCAGTCAGAGCTGAAGAAGCTTCTCGGATGAGAAACGGTTTCAAACAAAAACGTTTGATCGGTGTTTCTGAACCTTGGGAACTTTTAACATGCATGGACTTCAGCTCCCAGAATTCCCCCAGCCAGCATGGGGTAGTCCTCGATTAATGACCACACTCAGTGGTGGAATGCTGCCTGTTTAACAATCAGTTTGGTGAGCACTTAACGGCGCTTGAAAATGGAGCATTTAAAAGCTCAGCTGCTTACCTTCCAAGTCCGTAGCGGTAAGTAAGAACAGCGAGGGGGGGGCGGAAATCAGCTGTGCCGCGTGATTGAGATGAGCTACAAAGCAGGAAATAAAGGACAGGTTAGAGCGGGGGTGAGTGGACGGGGCCAACGGATTGTCGCCCGAACCGGCTGAATTCCATCTCTCACCACACTGGAGAATTTACTCTGGATGGGGAAAACACAGCTATCTGGATTTAAAATTGGCTAGTTCCACCTTGGACTGGCTGGGCCTACCATTGTTTTCAACATGGCCCAGTAATTTTGTTTCAAAAATTATTCTTTTGCTGGTATTCCAGGGGTGGGAGGGGCAGTGGTGGGATTCAGCCGGTTCGCACCACTTCGGGAGAACCGGTTGTTAACTTTCTGAGCAGTTTGGTGAACTGGTTGTTGGAAGAAATCATTAGGGCAGAGAACCGGTTGTTAAATTATTTGAATCCCACCACTGGGGAGGGGGAATGTTGCGATCTCCACATTACTAGTAGTAATATTATAGTTACTACTAGTGATAGTAGTATGCTACTATAATAGTAACATTACTATCTTACATTCAGTTGCACTCCTTGAATTACAACCGTTCGCTTAGTGACTGTTTGAAGTTGCAACGGTGCTGAAAAAAGTGACTTACGACCGTTTTTTCATTCTTACGTCTGTTGCAGCATCCCCATGGCGATCAAAATTCAGAGGCTTGTCAACTGACTCATATTTATGACAGTTGTGGAGTCCTGGGGGTCATGTGATCCCGTTTTGGCGACCTTCTGACAAGCAATGTTAATGGGGAAGACGGATTCACTCAACAACCGTGTTACTTAACAACTGCAGTGATTCACTTAACAACTGTGGCAAGACAAGTCATAAAACGGGGCAAAACCAGGGGTGAAATGTAAAATTTGTTGGTTCTGTGGGCGTGGCTTGGTAGGGCGGGTAATGTGACTGGGTGGGCGTGGACAACTTTTTTTTTTTTTTAACTTTTCAAAGCATTTTTTCTAATGCTTTGAAAAGCCTCTCTGCCAATCACACAATTCAGCTGGGATCATCAGAGAGGCTTTTTAAAAAATGCTTTGAAAAGCCTCTCTGCCGATTAGGCAACTCAGCTGGGATCGTCAGAGGCTTTTCAAAGCATTTTTTTAACCACCTCTTTGGCAGAAGAGGTTGCAGAAAAAAATGCTTTGAAAAGCCTCTGACGATCCCAGCTAAGCCGCACGATCATCAGAGGAAATTTTTTTACTTTTAAAAGCATTTTTTCGTCGGAAGAGGTTGTAGAAAAAATGCTTTTAAAAGTTAAAAAAAAAAGAGCCTCTGATGATCGTGCGGCTCAACTGGGCATGGTGGGGCGGGGGGGCGCAGGGATTTTTGCTACCAGTTCTCCGAACCACCTGCCGCCATCGCTACCGGATCAGGTGATCCGATCCAAACCGGGAGCATTTCACCCCTGGGCAAAACTCACAACTGTGAGCAACAGAAACTTTGGGGCTCAATTGGGGTCATAAGTCAAGGACTACCTTATCTTGCTGTTTCAGGTTTCTTCCCTGAGATTTTTGGACTGGGTGCTTCCTGTCTGTAGAAAATAATTCAGTTTGGGTTATCTTTTTTCCCCTTCTGTGGCAGTTACATTACCTCCACAGTTCTGTATTTAGAATATATATATATATTTTATCTAGCAGGGTTTTTTCCTGAATCAGAATTTTGAGTTTTTCCATTTGCAAAGATATTCTCCTTTGGAAGTGGTCTTAAGTCTGGATTTCAGTCCCACAAAGGACGGTTCAATCCTAAAATGAGAGAAGAGAGCTTGGAGATCATCAAGTCCACCCTCCCGCAAACTGCAGGATTTATCACTCCGGGAAGTGTTCGATTTAGAACAGTTTGTTTAGTGACCGTTTGAAGTTACAACGGCACTGAAATTTTTCACACCGTTGCAGTATTGCACCGTTGCACCGTTGCAGGTCAGGCAATCAAAATTAAGACACTCAGCAACTGACTCATATTTATGACGGTTGCAGTGTTGCGGAGTTACCCTTTGTAACCTTCTGACGAGAAAGGTCAGAATGGGGAGGCCAGGTTTACTTAATGATCTCTCTACCTTAACAACTGCAGTGATTCGCTGAACAACTGTAGCAAGAAATGTCTCGCTTAGCAACAAAAATTTTGGGCTCAATTGTGGTCATAGGTCGAGGACTACCTCTACACCCATTACTAAGAATTGACAGCAACACAGGAGGGGAGGCAAGGAAAACATCTGGGTAGCCCACCTGAGCCTGGAGAATAATAGCGCATAACTACAGTAGTGGCCAAGATTGTGGAAACCTTTTGGGAAAAGTGTATTTTCTAAAACTAGCTAATAACACCACTTTTTTTTGGAGTAATACCATAAAATTATATATCAATGGGAAGATAATTTAACCAAGAACGTAATGCAATAACTTTTATGAAGGATTTGCTGTTAGAATAGCAGTTACAGTATAAAGAAGAAAAGTGAAACGGGGGGAAAAATGAGATCTACAAATATGATCACCATAGAAAAAACGAGATATACAAAAATTATTTCCATGTCATTTAATACTTAGTTGGGTAACCTTTAGCATGAATGACGACCTTACAACGTCTTCCCATGGAGTGAACCAAATCTTTGAGTTCTGCAGTTGTTCTAATGTGAAACCAAGATTGAATGATGGCTTCTATTAACTGGGTTTTATTGTTGAGTCGCTTCTGACTAACAAATTTCTTTAGATTTTCCATTGGATTAAGGTCTGGGCTATTCCCAGGCCATTCCAGCAGTGGAATATGATTATCTTGAAACTCTAGAATAGAATAGAATAGAATAGAATAGAATAGAATAGAATAGAATAGAATAGGGGAGGGCAGGGGAGAGGAGAGGAGAGGAGAGGAGAGGAGAGGAGAGGAGAGGAGAGGAGAGAAGAGAAGAGAAGAGAAGAGAAGAGAATTCTGGTGTTCTTAGCCATCAAACCTCAAAAATACACTTTTCCCAAAAGGTTTCCACAATTTTGGCCACTACTGTAACATTTTTTGAACCTTCTTATCCTCAATTGATTCACTCCCATCCCTTAAGAACTTCTGCTAAGCCTTGTTTAAAACTCGTGATTTCCTAATATGAGTCAGTTGTGATTTTGAAGGATAATACATTCTGGATTTTACACACGGGGTGGACACTTTTTGGGATGGACAAGAATCTGTAAATACACAACCCATCCCAGGATTGAGTGTCTCATTCTCAAGTTGGTGGAGACTAATTAGGAAACTGATGTGCAGTTTTCCATCTACAGGTGTGCGTTGTCTACCTGTCGCACCCTTCAAATTTTTCCTGTACTGCCCTCTCGTATGGATGTTTCATGTTGCTTTTCTTTCTTTCTTTCTTTCTCTTTTTTTGGAAATGTTGTATTCAAAGTGGAGATTTGGAGAGAGAAAGAGATAATTTGGGGGAGAGAACAGGATGTCTCTTCATAGTGTACAAAATTTGGAGCTCGCTTTATTTTTTCATTTGATCTAGAACCGTGATGGCGAACCTATGGCATGCGTGCCCCAAGAGCCTTGATAGTACAGTGGTCTAAGCACCCTGTTATTAACACAGCTGCCTGCAATTACTGCTGGTTCGAATCTCTCCAAGGCTCAAGGTCGACTCAGCCTTCCATCCTTTCTAAGGTAGGTAAATTGAGGACCCAGTTTGTGGGGGCAATAAGATGACTTTGTATAAATATACAAAAGGATGAAGGCTATTGCTTAGCACATTGTAAGCCGCCCTGAGTCTCCGGAGAAGGGCGGCATATAAATCAAATTAAAAAATCAGTGCGTGCGCATGCATGGCAGTAACCAGAAGACTTACTGGCTGGTGTGCATGTGATTGCCAGAAACCGGAAGTTCCTTATTTGGCGTGCGCATGCCCCCTGGGCAGCTCCTCTTCCTGGTCGCGGCTCTGACGAAAAGGTTTGCTATCACTGATCTAGAATGTTCTAATTCTCTCAGCCCACAAAACTGGTTAACTGCTGTTGACTAACAGCTGATGTTTTTAACTTTGCAGTACATGACTGTTTAAATACTGTATTCCTTGTAAATGGAAGTTTTTTTAAAAAATGTTATGGCGGGTGCCAATATTTTTGTTAACGAAATGTTCAGTGTTGTCTCACTATGGTCTGGTCAGAACTTTTAGTGTATAAACTGGGCCTGCGGCCTTTTTTTTAAAAAAAAAATAAGCTCAGAGGCCTGATTGTGTAACTTTTTTTTCTTTCATCATGTTTTGGTTTATAATATCTGCTGTCCTTTCTTTCATATAAATATGACATGTAAATTGTCATAATAATAAAAAAAAAACATTTAAATAAGCCGATGCACTGAGTACCAATCGGAAAAGACGTAAAGGTATCCTTTTGCCTGCTGTCATAAAAGATTTGCAGCTTAATCTGATTTGCAGATAGTTTAAAACTTGAAGTCCTAAAATTAGTAAGGGCAGTTTTTTAAAAAATCAGCGGAAAGGGAAGGAATAGAATCACAAAATGCACTGTGAACTTCGCATAGGTGTCAGGAAGGGCATCCAGCCAGCAACTGCACAGCTTCATCCAGTTGCCCCGACTATCTCAAATTAAGGAATTACAAGGTCCTACCAAGGAAGTTTTATAGATAGACAGAAAAATAGAGATGAAAGATGAGGATGACAGGCTAGGAGGCTGGAGGCTAAAACATATGAAAAACAGTTGTAGGAATTAGGTATGTTTAGTATAGTGAAAAGAAGGACTAGGAGTAACGTGATAGCAGTCTTTCAGTATTTGAGGGCTGCCATGAAGAAGAGGGGATCAACCTATTCTCCAAAGCAGCAGAAGACAAGACAAGAAACAATGGTTGGAAATTAATGAAGGAAAGAAACAACCTAGAACTAAGGAGAGATGGAGGGAGGGAGGGATGGAGGAAAGGATAAATGGAGGGGTGGAGGGAGGGATGGAACAGGGGAGGGAGGGAGGGATAAATGGAGGGGTGGAGGGATAGATGGAGGGAGGGAGGGATAGATGGAGGGAGGATGGGAGGGAGGGATAAATGGAGGGAAGAAGGGATAGATGGAGAGAGGGATAAATGGAGGGGTGGAGGGATAAAGGGATAGATGGAGAGAGGGATAATTGGAGGGAGGGAAGGAGGGATAAATGGAGGGAGGGATAGAGGGATAAATGGAGGGATGGAGGGACAAATGGAGGGAAGGAGGGATAGATGGAGGGAGGGATAAATGGAGGGAGGGATAGAGGGATAATTGGAGGGAGGGAAGGAGGGATAAATGGATAGAGGGATAAATGGAGGGAGGGAAGGAGGGATAAATGGAGGGAAGGAGGGATAGAATAGGCGGGGAGAAAGTCACGTGACACCGCCACAATCGCCGCCGGGGAGCACCGTCCTTCCGTCTCTATGGTGACAGCCATAGGCGCGCGGGGCGCTCTCTCTCTCCCCCCCCACTCTCCTCTATGGTGACGGCGAAAGGAAACGGCGGAGCGTCTGGGGTCATCCTGGGGCGGGTTGTACTTCCTGTGTCTCCCTGCTCGGGGATAGGCCTGGCGCTCGCTATGAGCTTCTTGAAGCGCATCCCGGAGCCGAGCGAGGCGATCCGGCTGCGGCAACCCGATACGGAGGCCGTGCTCGCGGGACGCGGCCTGGGCACCGGCAGCCTCTTCATCGCGGAGAGGTGAGGGCCTATATATATATATACCTACAACGAGGAGAGACCTGCGGAACTCCCTGCCACTGGAAGGGCGGAGGAATCATCCTAAAATCGGCCTTTTTTTCGGAGGAGGAAGAGGAGGCCGGGCCGGTGGATTTCATCCGTGGTCAGATTCTCCAACCTGGCGCCCTCCAGATGGGGCCCCTTGCAGCTCGGAAACCGCCTCCTGCCACAATAGGATCGCAGTTCCAATGGGCAAGAATGGACGGACCGCCCTGGATGCCGTTTTCTACGTGGTCCCCCCCACCCCCACCCCAAAAGGCTGCTATTGGGTCGCTTAATTGCATTCATCAGATCATAATTGTAATAATGGGGTGACTTTGGGCCAGTCTCTCTCTCTCTCAGCTCAACCCACCTCACAGGGTGGTGGTTCTTGTTGTGGGGAAAATGGGAGGAAGAAAGGATGTTGGGTATGTTCTCCGCCTGCCTTGAGTTGATTTGTAAAAATAAAAAGGGCCAGGCAGGCAGGCAGATAGGATATATATATATATAGGATGGATGGATGGATGAGGGAGAGAGAGAGAGAATAGATAGATGGATGGATAGATAATGGATGATAGACAGACAAATAGATGATGATGATAAAAGATAGATGATAGAGAGATAGATAGATAAAGAGATGATGACGATGATAAAAGAGATGATAAGATGATAGACAGATAGATAGATGATGATGATAAAAGATGAGATGGATGAGATAAATGATAGATAGATAGATAGATAGATAGATAGGATATAGATGGATGGATGGATGGATGGATGGATAGCTAGATAGATAGAATATGATATAGATAGGATATAGACAGACAGATAGGATATAGATATAGGATATATATAGGATATATAGATAGATGGAATGTGGATGGATAGATAGGATATAGAAGATATAGATAGATGGGATATAGACAGACAGATAGATAGATGGGAGGTAAATATATGGGAGATAGACGATATAGAAAGAATACAGATAGATAGATAGATAGATAGATAGATAGATAGATAGATAGATAGGATATAGATGGATGGCTGGATGGATAGATAGGATATAGATATAGAGAAGATATAGATAGATGGGATATAGACAGACAGATAAGATGGGAGGTAGATAGTTGGGAGATAGACGATATAGAAAGAATACAGATAGATAGATGATAGACAGACAGACAGACAGACAGACAGATAGATAGATACCGTGTTTCCTTGAAAATAAGACCCCTATTTTTTTGAACCCTGAAATAAGCGCTTTGCCTTATTGCCATGCACTCAAAAGCGCATGCGCTCAAAAGCCCAATTGGGCTTATTTAGGGGGAAACAGGGTAGATAAATAGGAAGGAAGGATATATAGGATATATAGATATAGATAGAATATAGATAGATCAGATATAGATAGACAGATAGAAAGGATATAGATATAGTTAGGATATATAGATAGATGGAATGTGGAAGGATGGATGGATGGATAGATAGATAGGATATAGATATAGAGAGGATATAGATAGATGGAATATAGACAGATAGATAGATGGGAGGTAGATAGATGGGAGATAAATGATATAGAAAATTCAGATAGGTAGATAGATAGATAGATACAGTAGACAGACAGACAGACAGATAGATAGATAGATAAGAGATAGATAGATAGATATTTGAAGCTCATAATGTCCAAGCATGTGGCATCCTTGCAGTTTAACTCAGTATTGTTCAAACTTGGCAAATGTATGGGACTTCAATTCCCAGAATCCACTGTATTGGCTGGGGATTTCTTGGACTTTGAAGGCCGGGCCACCTGTGTCCACCTGTAAATGTCATTGAAACACAGGTTGCTTCTGCCTTTAAGCTACAATAGCTATGATGGCCCTAAATGATCTCAGGATATACGTGGAAAAATGTGTAAACCCTTAAAGATGTGTGTCTGAGATCCTGGCAGTTGGGTCACAACAACAATAGTAAAAATTGCCAGGCCCATCATTCATTGTTATAGCTCTTTCTGTTTTAGATGGTTACAGTCTAATGATTTCCGGTGGATAACTTTATTTTATATTGGTTTGATGGTATGTAAAGTGGCAAATAAATCTTTTTTTTTTAATTTTTCATTTATTTGTATCCAGCCTTTATTATTTTTATAAATAACTCAAGATGGAGAACGTACACCACACAGTTTCTTCCTCCTATTTTCTCCGCGGCAACAAGCCTGTGAGGCTGGTTGACCCGAGAAAGGGTGACTGGCCCAGCACTGAATCCCTCTTCTGTATAATCCCGACTGATACTCCTGTATCCATGAGCATCTGTGTCTTGGATCCAGGTTTTATTCTGTAGCAGCTTTAAAAAAATAATCAAATATGTGACTGGTATGCAGGGTGGATAAAAATCAATGATTTTTTTTAAAAAAATAAAAAAAATCAGATTTTTTTAAATTTAAATCAGATTTTTTATTTAAATCGGGTTTTTTTTATTTTTATCGAATTTATTTTAATAAAAAACTTTTGGGGTAAAAATCTATCGTAAGATCGTTTTCTATTTAAGATACATAAATAATTTAGTTTATTCAGCATGAAATGGAGCTTAGTTATGTAGCAGGAGGCTGTATATTCTGCAACGCTGGGACTATCGGTGAGTCAACGGTGGGTCAAAGGAGGAGCAGAGATGACAGTTGCTCTTTAAAAAATTATGATTTAAATCGAGCTGATTTAAATCAAGCCTTTTTACTAGTGATTTAAATCAGGATTTAAATTGTGATTTAAATCAACTCGATTTAAATCAAATCCACCCTGCTGTTATGGCTCAGATCGATGTGAACTGTGATGTATGAGTAGTTTGGTGTTAAATTCTGTTCTCATCAACTCAGTTACAACTTTTTTTTTTTTTTTTTTGTGTTGCTTTGCATTCTTAGTCGTCTGTCATGGATAGCAGATTCAGGCCTTGGGTTCTCATTGGACTATCCCATCATAAGCTTACATGCCATCTCCAGGGACTTGAATACCTACCCGTGGGAACATTTGTACGTCATGGTGAATGCAAAGTTTGAAGGTAAGTTGGTCTAGTTAGCAATCGCACTTTAGACTTATATACTGCTTCACAGTCCTTTACAGCCCCGCTCTAAGCGGTTTACAGAGTCGGCCTCTTGCCCCCAACAATCCGGGTCCTCATTTTACCCACCTCGGAAGGATGGAAGGCTGAGTCAACCTTGAACCGGTCGGGATCGAACTCCTGGCAGTCGGCAGAGTCAGTCTGCAATACTGCCTTTTAATCATTGTGCCACCATCTCCTCCCTCTCTCCTTCCCTAATAGTACTTAGATTTATATACCGCTTCACACTGCTTTCCAGCCCCTCTCTAACCAGTTTACAGTGTCGGCATCTTGCCCCCAGCAATCTGGGTCCTGAGTTTACCAGAAGGATGGAAGGCTGAGTCAACCTCTTTTTTTTTCTAGTCCTTTATTCTCTGGAATCTTCTCTTTGCCTCCATCGATGTCTATGGAGATTCTCAAGTCATCCAGGTCATGGTTGTCCCAAAGGCGCTTTTTCAGGAGTCAACTTTCTGGACCTTCTTTGAAGACATTTCGCTTCTCAACCAAGAAGCTTCTTCAGCTTCCATTTCCCACCATCCAGTCAGAGCTGAAGAAGCTTCTTGGGTGAGAAGCGAAATGTCTTCAAAGAAAAACAAGAAAGTCCAGTGGCCTCCTGAAAAAGCAGCTTTGGGACTGACCTTCCTTCCTTCCTTCCTTCCTTCCTTCCTTCCTTCCTTCCTTCCTTCCCTCCCTCCCTCCCTCCCTCCTTGCTTGCTTGCTTGCTTGCTTCCTTCCTTCGTCTTCCTTTTTTTCCTTTCTCTTTCTTTCTTTCTTTCTTTCTTTCTTTCTTTCTTTCTTTCTTTCTTTTTTCTAGTCCTTTATTCTCTTTAATTTCTCTTTTCCTCCCTCTTTCTTTCTCTTTCTCTTTTTTCTCCCTTCTCTCCCTTTCATTCTCTCCCCGCCCTTCTCTTTCTTTCTCTCTTTTTCTTTCTCTCCCTTTTTTCTTTCATTCCTCACAATAGAAACCAAAAATAGTGTGAGTTACACCCAGTTAATTGGATTTTAATGATTCTCCCTGGCTATTAGCTGTCTTCGCTGGAAATGGCAGCAGGAGCTCCCAGGTGGTCCTACTTCCTTGGAGAAGTGAGGCAGAAATGCCAGTTTCCTTGATGTGCATCTTCATTCTTGATTTCTTAGTAGAAGAATCCAGAGAAAGTCCCATTCCGGAGGAGGGAGAAGAGGAGAGTGACGATGAGCTTGAACCCATCTCGGAATTCCGATTTGTACCCGGCGACAAATCAGCGTGTAAGTAGGGGAAAAAAGGCCACACTAGTTTTGGCTTGGAGATTATATTCTGGATGAGAGGAGGGATGGAGAGAGTCAAACCCATATGTATGTATGTATGTATTGATTGATTGATTGATTCATTCATTCATTCATTCATTCATTCATTCATTCATTCATTCATTCATATCCTGCCTTTATTATTTTCACAAATAACTCAAGGTGGCAAACATAAGCAAGTATACCTTTCTCCTCCTATTTTCCCCAAAACAACCCTGTGAGGTGAGTTGGGCTGAAAGAGACTTTGGCCCAAAGTCACCCAGCCAGCTTTCATAGCTAAGGCGGGATTAGAACTCAAGAGTCTCCTGGTGATTGGCCCAAAGTCACCCAGCCGGCTTTCATAGCTAAGGCGGGATTAGAACTCAAGAGTCTCCTGGTGATTGGCCCAAAGTCACCCAGCCGGCTTTCATAGCTAAGGCGGGATTAGAACTCAAGAGTCTCCTGGTGATTGGCCCAAAGTCACCCAGCCGGCTTTCATAGCTAAGGCGGGATTAGAACTCAAGAGTCTCCTGGTGATTGGCCCAAAGTCACCCAGCCAGCTTTCATAGCTAAGGCGGGATTAGAACTCAAGAGTCTCCTGGTGATTGGCCCAAAGTCACCCAGCCGGCTTTCATAGCTAAGGCGGGATTAGAACTCAAGGTCTCCTGGTGATTGGCCCAAAGTCACCCATCCAGCTTTCATGCCTAAGGCGGGACTAGAACTCACCGTCTCCTGGTGATTGGCCCAGACTCACCCAGCCGGCTTTCATGCCTAAGGCGGGATTAGAACTCAAGGTCTCCTGGTGATTGGCCCAAAGTCACTCATCCAACTTTCATACCTAAGGCGGGACTAGAACTCACCGTCTCCTGGTGATTGGCCCAGACTCACCCAGCCGGCTTTCATGCCTAAGGCAGGATTAGAACTCGCCGTCTCCTGGTGATTGGCCCAGACTCACCCAGCCGGCTTTCATGCCTAAGGCGGGATTAGAACTCAAGGTCTCCTGGTGATTGGCCCAAAGTCACTCATCCAACTTTCATACCTAAGGCGGGACTAGAACTCACCGTCTCCTGGTGATTGGCCCAGACTCACCCAGCCGGCTTTCATGCCTAAGGCGGGATTAGAACTCAAGATCTCCTGGTGATTGGTCCAAAGTCACCCAGCTAGCTGCCAGGGTTCCAAGTAACTCCCCCAACGAAAGAAGACTCCGAGGCTAGAAGTTCCTCAAAGTTCCATTTTATTAGAGATGTCATATTGGCACATCTGGGAAAACCCGGATCTGAAAGCTTCCAGGTTTTCCCCACCCAAAAGAAAGCCCAAATCCCTTCCCCTGCTCCCAAATGTCCATCACACGGTCCAATCAATGCACCGTCCCAGTCTGCCTCCCAGTCACACTACTCCAGATGCAGGGCAGGATGTCCTTGACTCTCAAGAGGAAAGAATGTTATTATGGCTAGATATCTCCCCTACTCCATACAATCCCCCCCCTCCCAGTTTCCCACAGCAGTAAATGTGGCAGCCCTGAAGATCCAAAGTAAAAGATGGCTTCCAGGACTGACATCGGCTTTATAGCTAAGGCAGGACTAGAACTCACCGTCTCCTGGTGATTGGCCCAAAGTCACCCAGCTGGCTTTTATAACTAAGGCAGGACTAGAACTCACCGTCTCCTGGTGATTGGCCCAAAGTCACTCAGCCAGCTTTTATAGCTAAGGCAGGACTAGAACTCACCATCTCCTGGTGATTGGCCCAAAGTCACCCAGCCAACTTTCATGCCTAAAGTAGGACTAGAACTCACCTTCTCTTGCTGGCACCCATCTTAACTGGCAAGCAAATGCTATAACTCTTGATATATCCTCCTCCTTCGTAGATTTTAAGCCCACGGGGCAACTACAGGTAGTCCTCGACTTGCGACCACAGTGGAGCCCCAAATTTCCACCGCTAAGCAAGACAGTGGTTTAAGTGAACAGCGACCCCAAAATTTAAGCTCTTTCTTGCCACAACTGTTAAGCAAATCGCTGCAGTTGTTAAGTGAATCGTTTGGTCATTAAGCAAATCTGGCTGTTTTTTGTAAAACTTTTCAATAAAAAAATAGTGCATAAAAAAAAGCAAATCTGGCTCTCCCCCCCCCCAATCCCCATTGACTGTCAGAAACGAGCTGGGAAAGTCACGAAAGGTGATCCCGTGACCCCGGGACGTGGCAATCGTCATCAACACATGTCAGTTGTCAAATGTCTGGAAAAAAAAGTGTCAGGACGGCCTCCTTTCATTATCCAAGAAAGAAAACCCCCGGCTCCATTTTCATAGAGAAAGGTAACTTTTACTGGATAAGAACTGAATGCAGTCAAAAGAAAAGCAAGATCTGAAGCAAAGGCGCGAAAAATCACATATAGAAAGCATCCCCCCCTACAACAGTCCAGCATAAATCATCCAAAGTTTTACTTTCGTTTTCCTCCAGCTCGCTTCCCCCCTCCCAAGAATTCCAATAGCTCCCTCCCATTTTATAGCAGTCGAGCAAGTAAGCTATGAAAGAGCGGAGGCTGACAATACGTTTATGGAGCAGCCTCCGAGCGAAGTCAATTTTGCACCTGTGTTTTAACCTTAGTGGAAGCCATGTTCACTGCCATGTGCGAATGCCAGGCCCTGCACCCCGACCCGGAGGACGAAGACTCCAACGGCAATTACGATGGCGAGGAATATGACGTCGAGGCTCACGGTGAGTGGGTGGGATTGGCGTGCCATCAATGTGCCATCATTTCCCATCAGGGTAGAATTGATTTAAATCGAGTTGATTTAAATCACAATTTAAATCATGATTTAAATCACTAGTAAAAAAGGCTTAATTTAAATCAACCCGATTTAAATCATAATTGTTAAAGAGCAACTGTCATCTCTGCTACTCCTTTGACCCGCTGTTGACTCACCGATAGTCCCAGTGTTGCAGAATATACAGCCTCCTGCTACATAACTAAGCTCCATTTCATGCTGAATAAACTAAATTATTTATGTATCTTAAATAGAAAATTATCTTACGATAGATTTTTACCCCAACAGTTTTTTATTAAAATAAATTCGATAAAAATCAAAAAAATCCAATTTAAATAAAAAAAAACTGATTTTCTTGATTTTTTAAAAAAAATCATTGATTTTTATCCACCCTGTTCCCTGTTGACCTTGATCCAGGTTAGGCCCCATTAACTGGCAGTTTTGTATCCTTACCAAAAAGAAAAAGAAAAAAAAAAGGTTCGTTGATTTATTTATTTATTTATTTATTTATTAAATTTTTATACCGCCCCCTCTCCCGAAGGACTCGGGGCGGTGAACAGCCAGAATTAAAACACACAATACAAATATTAAAATATATTAAAACAAAATTAAATTATCTTAGGCTTCTCCAATTTAAAACCCCGTTACCCATAAAATTCACCCAATTAAAAATTTTAACCCAAATGACCTTTTTTTTTTTTTGAAGAGGCAAGTGGACTTTCTGGGTTTTTTTTCTTTTGAAGATGTTTTGCTTCTCATCCGAGAAGCTTCTTCAGCTCTGACTGGATGGTGCGGAATGGAAGGATTGATACTCCTTGCAGACAGCTGGTCATTTGCATCCTTTTAGAAGGCCGTTGAGGCCACTTGGAGGTTTGTCTGTGTCCTCCGGGTCACCTGAGTAGTGTAAATGGGTATGGAGCCTTCTTGGAATTGTTAGAACATCCCGCAGAAATTACAGTTCCACAAGAATCCTTTCAGCAGTTCAAAGAAGGCTCCACACCAGTAGTTGGGGTTCAATTTCGGTTGCTACTAGTTCATTTGCGGGTGGGCGGGTGCAACGCTTCTGCACATGCGCAGAGACGTCCGGGCGGGGGGGCGGAGCTTCCCACCACCGCTACAGGTTCGCCCGATCTGGGATGAACTGGTAGTAACCCACCACTGCTCTACACCCATTTGCACCGCTTGGGTGACCTTGAGGAGACAGACAAACCTCCAAGTGGCCTCAACGATCCTCAAAAAGGATGCAAATGACCAGATGACTGCAAGGAATATAAATCCTTCCGTTTCTCATCATGGTGGGATTCAAATTTTTTTACTACCGGTTCTGTGGGCGTGGCTTGGTGGGCATGGCAGGGGAAGGCTACTGTAAAATCTCCATTCCCTCCCCATTCCAGGAGAAGGCTACTGTAAAATCTCCATTCCCTCCCCATTCCAGGGGAAGGCTACTGTAAAATCTCCATTCCCTCCCCATTCCAGGGGAAGGCTACTGTAAAATCTCCATTCCCTCCCCATTCCAGGGGAAGGCTACTGTAAAATCTCCATTCCCTCCCCACTCCAGGGGAAGGCTACTGTAAAATCTCCATTCCCTCCCCATTCCAGGGGAAGGGTACTGTAAAATCTCCATTCCCTTCCCATTCCAGGGGAAGGCTACTATAAAATCTCCATTCCCTCCCCATTCCAGGGGAAGGATGCTGTAAAATCTCCATTCCCTCCCCTCTCCAGGGGAAGGATACTGCAAAATCTCCATTTCCTCCCGATCAGCTGTGACTCAGGAGGCAGGGAATAGACGGGGAGGGGGCCAGCCAGAGGTAGTATTTACCGGTTCTCCGAACTACTCAAAATTTCCGCTACCGGTTCTCCAGAACCGGTCAGAACCTGCTGAAACCCACCTCTGATCCAGTCAGAGTTGAAGACGTTTCTTGGATGAGAAGCGAAACGTCTTCAAAGAAAAACCAAGGAAGTCCACTTACCTCTTGAAAAAGAGCACCTTTGGGGCAACCACGGATGATGGAGAATCTCCAGACATTCATTGATTAATCATTGTTTTAGTCTGGAAGGTAGTCCTCACTTAACGACTGCTCGCTTACTCACTGCTTGAAGTTACGGACTTTCCCAGAGCTACTTATGACCTCTTTGAATGTTTCCAAACACCCCCTTGGTCCGGGGGGGTCATGTGATCGTATTGTGGGCGCTTGGCTTGGATTTATGGCGGTTTGCCATGCTCTAAGGCACTGTTTCTCAACCTTGGCTGCTGGACGAGGTGCGGACTTCAACTGCCAGAATTCCCCAGCCAGCTGGGGAATTCTGGGATTTGAAGTCCGCACCTCGTCCAGCGGCCAAGGTTGAGAAACACTGCTCTAAGGTCATGTGCCTTTGTATGTTGTTTTACTAGCTTCTGATGTTGACTTCGAGTTTCTGGCAAACAATGTCCACTGGGAAAAACAGAGTTTCTTAACAACTGCAGTGTCCACTTAATGACTGTGGTTTTTGCTTAATGACTGCGCCATTAGCTGAACGGCCGTCACCACAAATATAGGTAATAGAATCAGGTGACTTGATAATTCCCGGAAAGTAATACAGGTAGTCCTGGATTTACAACGATAAATTGAGGCTAAAATTTCTGTCGCTAAGGGGGACATTTGCTAAGTGACTTTTCCCCCATTTTACGACCTTTCTTGCCACAGTTGTTAAGCGAATCACTGCCGTTGTTAAGTCAGTGACATGATTGTTGAGTGAATCCGGCTTCCCCATTGACTTTGCTCATCCGAAGGTCGCAAAATGGGATCACCTGACTCCGGGACGCTGTAACGGTCATAAATACGAGTCAATTGCCCAGTATCTGAATTTTGATCACGTGACCAGACCCTGTTGGGTTCTCTTTTAAGGTGGAGTTCCCCAAACTTTTCAGGTTGGCGGCCCAGAGCAGTGGGAGGGGGAAAAGAGGGGATGGTTTTATGCCTGCACAGTGACAGTCGTGCGAGCGGGGCTGCGAGCAATGAGGCTCGCGTGAATGGGACCGTGAATACTTACGGCAACGCTCGTGTTTTGACCCAGCTCCCCAAATGACAAACCCTCTGAAGTTAACAGTGTTAGGAGCGCCGGCAGCCCCGGCAAAAAGTTCTCACCGCAGGCTAACAAGTCCGGCCAGCCGGAAGATGAATAGTTGTCTGCCACATCTATTCATCTCGGCCCCCTGCCTTTTATCCCCAGAGTTAGGGTGGGGTTTTGCTAGCAGCAGTGGCTCTTCTGTCCCAAGGACCGGCCCATAGATTTCCACTGCTCTCCTCTCCTCTGCTTTCTGTGCATCTGCATGTCAGGCACTGGACCCAGCTGTTCCTCCCCTTCCTCATCAGCTACCTCCAGGCCTGGGGGCTGTTGACTCTCCATCTGAGGGCTGACAGACGGCCCAGGCTCTGCCTCCCTCTCCCTCTCCCTCTCCCTCCCTCCCTCCCTCCCTCTCTCTCTCTCTCTCTCTCTCTCTCTCTCTCTCTCTCTCTCTCTGCCAGCTCCAGTCCCTCTTCCCCCTTGGAGCTCTCACGTTGCCTTGATGCTGACCTTGACTCCCACGCTCCTCCTCCTCCTCCTCTGATTCAGCTGCCGGAGAGGCTCGCGGCGCGACAGGCCACAACAGCTTGCGCAAGTGGGGCCATATGGACGTGCGTCCTCTGGCCGGCCACTCGTGGCTCAGTGGTAATCAGGCCGCGGCCCACAAATTTGGGACCCCTGCTTTAAGGCTAACCTGCATTTCGGATTTTGTTCTTGGCACAGAAATTGGTCAAGGCGATATCCCGTCCTTCTACACGTACGAGGAAGGCTTGTCACGTTTAACAGCCGAGGGTCAGGCGACTTTGGAAAGGCTGGAGGGCATGCTGGCCCAGTCCATAAGCACTCAGTACCACATGGCTGGGGTGCGAACGGAAGATACTCTGAGGGACTTTGAAGGTACGAATTCAGCTTGCGGCTTTTCTTGGGCGATTTTGGAATGTTTGAAGGGCCGTTTCCCGTCAGGATTTAAGGCAGGCGCCTCCAAACTCAGCAAGCGATTTTTGCCGTTCCACACAAGTCTCTTCTTGTGTCGAGTAGTAGAGAAATCCGCCTGATCGTTTTCAACTAACTCCGCTTCCATCTGATGATCGGGATTGGGATGCGGTCGTTCAGTTTATAACAGTTGTTAAGCAAATCGCTGCAGTCGTTAAGTTTATAACACGGTTGTTAAGCGAATCGCTGCAGTTCAGTTTATAACACGGTTGTTAAGCAAATCGCTGCAGTCGTTCAGTATATAACACGGTTGTTAAGCGAATCGCTGCAGTTGTTAAGTTTATAACGGTTGTTAAGTGAATCACTAGTCATTAAATTTATAACATGGTTGTTAAATGAATCACTGCAGTCGTTAAGTTTACAACATGGTTGTTAAGTGAATCTGACTTCCCCATTCACTTGGCTTGTCAGAAGGTCGTAAAAGGGGATCACATAACCTCAGGATACTGCAACCATCATAAATATGAGTCAGTTGCCAAGCGTCTGAATTTTGATCACGTGACCACGGGGATGCAGCAATGGTCGTATGTGTGGAAAACGGTCATAAGTCCCTTTTTTCAGTGCCCTTGTAACTTTGAACAGTCATTAAACAAACGATTATTACGTCAAGGACTACCTGAATTATTTGTGCCCTATAAGTGGACAGAATTACAGAAGGTTCTGGAACAGAAGTTACTTGCTGCCTTTAATATTCTTTTTATTTTCTCAAATAATCTGCATTTACCTACCCCTAAGTAGCTGGCGTCATAAGGGATGCGGTGGCTCAGTGGCTAAGACTCTGAGCTTGTCAATCGAAAGGTTGGCAGTTCAGCAGTTCAAATCCCTAGTGCTGCCTAATGGGGTGAGCTCCTGTTACTTGTCCCAGCTCCTGCCAAACTAGCAGTTCGAAAGCAGGTAAAAAATGCAAGTAGAAAAATAGGGACCACCTTTGGTGGGAAGGGAACAGCGTTCCATGCGCCTTTGGCGTTGAGTCATGCCGGCCACACGACCACGGAGACGTCTTCGGACAGCGCTGGCTCTTCGGCTTTGAAACGGAGATGAGTACCGTCCCCTAGAGTTGGGAACGACTAGCACATATGTGCTAGGGGAACCAACAAATTCCCCTCCCATCAGCACCTCCTTACAGCTCAGTCCCCAGGTGTGCCTTGTGAAGGGGGGCAGGGCACACTCCTCCCTCCTAACCAGCTCAGTCTGCGTTGTTCTCGCTTCTTTCTTCTCTCTGTGCTCTAGGATCAGGAGAGGATGATCCTTGCTCTTCTCCTGAGTTCTGTCTCTCCTGCTCCTCCCTGTCTGCAGGCCTTACTTCCCGCCTTGACTACTGTAATGCTCTCTACATGGGGCTCCCCTTGAGGAGCACTCGGAGGCTCCAACTGGTGCAGAATGCGGCCGCGCGGGTACTTATGGGGGCGGCATGGCGCTCCCACGTGACACCTCTCCTGCGCGAGCTGCATTGGCTTCCAGTGGTCTTCCGAGTGCGCTTCAAGGTGTTGGTTCTCATCTTCAAAGCGCTCCATGGCTTAGGACCCAGTTATTTACGAGACCACCTTCTGCCTCCGATAACCTCCCACCGGCCAACACGCTCCCACAGAGAGGGTCTCCTCAGGGTGCCGTCTGTCAGGCAATGTCGGCTGGCGACCCCCCGGGGAAGAGCCTTCTCTGTGGGGGCACCCGCCCTCTGGAATGAGCTGCCCCCAGGGATACGACTAATCCCGGATCTCCGGACCTTCCGCCGGGCCCTGAAGACTTTTTTATTTCAGCAAGCCGGGCTGGGTTAAAAAATTTTTAATTGGTGAATTTTATGGGTAACGGGGTTTTAAATTGGAGAAGCCTAAGATAATTTAATTTTGTTTTAATGCATTTTAATATTTGTATTGTGTGTTTTTAATTTTGGCTGTTCACCGCCCCGAGTCCTTCGGGAGAGGGGGCGGTATAAAAATTTAATAAATAAATAAATAAAATAAATAAATCCTGAAAAGCCTTACCCGGACTGAGTCTGCCCTTCCCCAGTTTCCTCCAAGGCCAAGTGAGCCACCCTCTCATCTCTGTTTCATGCTTATCTCTCTCAAGGCTGTATCCCAGGGTTACTTACAGCAGCCGAGGGGAGTGACCTATAACCGAATGTGATTGATGACACACCCTGGGGGGAGGGGGGAAACAAGGTCATAATTGGAGGGTAAATTACATAGGGTCAGAGCTGGCTTCATTTGGGAACGTGCGGACATGAAGCTCTTAATAAATAACTGGATTTCTTTTGAAGCTTAGCTCGAGTTTCATGATTTAGACTCCGACGGGGGCCATGACAATTCCGTTGCTGTTTTTGCTTTCAGATGGAATGGAAGTCGACGCGGCCCCAGTAGTTACGGGACAGTTTGAAGATGCCGATGTTGATCATTAAAGGAAGGTAGGAACGATGGCCAGGTTGACCCTCCTCCTGTTGAGCCTCTGGCTTCATTTCCTTGCTTTAGCTCAGAACAGTATATCCAGTTTGGACAAATAATCCCATTAAAAACTGGACAAATAATCCAGTTAAAAACCCTAACCCTCTGCTTTTCAGCTATTAAGTGAATCCTGTCACCGTTCCAAGTAATGCACCCATTGAAAGCAGAACTCCGAGGCAGGTAGATTCCTCAAAGAACAATTTATCGGATACATCATATTGGCACGTGTCTGGTAAAAACCGACTCTGAAAGTTCTTGTTTTCACCTACTGTATTTTTCGGACTATAAGACGCACTGGTGTATAAGATGCGCCAAGATTTCGAAGAGGAAAACAAGAAAAAAAATAGTTTTTTGGCCTCTGCGCGTCTGTTTTTTGCCCTCCCCGACCCCCAGGAGCACTGTGCAGGCCTACCAAACCCTCTGCGCATCCTGTTTTTGCGAAGAACGGGCCCTTTTTCATGAAAACGTGTCCCGTTTTTGCCCTCCCCAGCCCCCAGGAGCACTCCGCAGGCCTCCCAAACCCTCTGCGCATCCCATTTTTGCAAAAAAAACGGGTCCATTTTTGGCAAAAACGGGACACGCGGGGCAGGGTTTTGGGAGGCCAAAAATGGCCGTATTCGGTGTAGAAGACGCACCGATGTTTCCACCCTCTTTTAGGGTTAGGGTTATTTCCCCCTTCCCCCCCCCAGGTCATCGGTCACATTGTCCAATAGTGGTGCTGGCAGGTTGCCTGGTTACTCCACTCCTCCTTTTCTCAGCCACCTCTTGGAATGACCTTGGTTCCCACAGGAAAACTTTTTATTTTGACGGCCAGGCCAAACTATCTAAGATTCTCCCCGTCCTTTCTCCCCCTTTGCCTTGTGGCAATCATGAAAGATGGTCTTAGCCAGGCTCGCTTCAGGGTTGAAAAATCTTTTGATTGTTAAGTGAATCCAGCTCCCCCCGCCCCAATTGACTTTGCTCGTCAGAAGGTCGCAAAATGGGGATCTCGTGACCCCGGGACAGTGCGACCGTCCTACGCACCAACTGCCTGAATTTTGTTCACCTCACTATGAAGGATCCGTGACGGTCATAAGTATAAGTCACATTGTTTTTCAGTACCGTTGTAACATTGAATGGTCGCTAAACAAACAGTTGTAAGTGGAGGACTACAAGTGGAGGGCTTGTCAAGTTCTCCACTTACGACCACATTCTCTTGTTAAATGAGACATTAGTTAAAGGAGCTTTGCCCTCTTTTACGATTTTTCTTGCCTCTGTTGTTAAGTGAAACGCCACCGACAATAACTTCATAACACGGCTGTTAAGTGAATCCGGCTTCCCCGTTGACTTTTTTTTTTTTTTTTTTGCTTTAATTTAATTAATTAATTAACTTTGCTTGTCCGATGGGCACAAAAGGGGATCACGAGACCCCGGGACACTGCAACTGTTATAAATATGAGGCAGTTGCCAAGCATCCGAATTTTAATCATGTGACCACGGGGAGGATGCTGCGACGGTCGTTAAGTATGACAAATGGTCCTGAGTCACTTTTTTCAGTGCCTTTGTAACTTCGAACAGTCACTAAATGAACTGTTGTAAGTCGAGGGCTACCTGTATGGCAAAGGCCCATGGAACATTGTTGCCTTCCCACCGGTGGTACCTATTAATCTACTCGCACGTGCAGGTTTTCGAAACTGCTAGGATTCTACACTCTGAGCTTTTCTTTTTTCAAACATTTTTTATTAAATTATTAAGTATTATAAAATATAAAAGTAAAAAGAGGAACATGAAGGAAGGAAGGGAAAGAGGAAAGGGAAGTGGGGAAGGGTAGGAAAAAGAAAGAAAAAAGCATTGACTTCCGACTTCACTTTGTTATAGTAAAATAAAACTTCGAATTACAGCTTTTTTGTTTTTCCATAATAATATAAACAAGTCATCTCTATAAAGATCTATCTGTCTAATCTGTAAAACCCAAAGTCAAAGTTACATTTTTTCCCACATCAAGCATGAAATTCAGAAGCGGTTTCCATGTGGCAACAAAAGTACTTATATTTATATTATTTGAAAAAAGCTTACCTGAAAAGAAAACTAATGGGAAACTGTGTCAGGAGATGTCTGGTGCTGGATGGGTGCGTTATGTTGTAAGGCTGCATTCTTGTTACCCGTTTTCTTTTTTTCTCTTTCTTTTTCTTTCTTTCTTTCTTTCTTTCTTTCTTTCTTTCTTTCTTTCTTTCTTTCTTTCTTTCTTTTTCTTTCTTTCTTTTTCTTTCTTTCTCTTCCCTCCCTCCTTCCTTCCTTGCCCTTTCTTTTTCTTCCTTCCTTCTCTCTCCCTTCTTTCTTCCTTCCCTTTTTTCCTTTTTCTTCCTTCCTTCCCTCCCTTTTCTTCCTTCTGTCTTTCTTTCTTTCCTTCTTTCTTCCTTCCCTCCCTTCCTTCCTTCCCTTTTTCTTCCTTCCCTTTTTATTTTTGTCTTTTCTTTCTTTCTTCCTTCTTTCCCTCCCTCCATGCCTCCCTTTTCTTCCTTCCCTCCTTGCCTTTTTCTTTATTTTTCGTCCTCTTTCCTTCCTTCCCTTTTTCTTCCTTCCTTCCCTTTTCTTCCTTTCTTTTTCTTTCTTCCTTCCTTCCCTTTTTCTTCTTTCTTTCTCTTTCTTTCTTTTTCTTTTTCTTTCTTTTTCCTTTTCTTCCTTCCCTTTTTCTTCCTTCCCTTTCTTTTTATTTCTTTGTCTTTCCTTCTTTGTCTTCCTTCCTTCTCACCCTGCCTCCCTTTCTTTCTTCCTTCCTTCCCTCCCTCCCTCTTTTTCTCTTTATTTTTCTCCCTCCCTCAGTCTTTTTTTTTTCTTTTTCTCTTTATTTTTCTCCCTCCCTCCCTCCGTCTTTCTTTCTTTTTCTTTTTCTTTTTTTGCTTTAATTTATACGCCCTTCTCTGGAGACTCAGGGCGGCTTACAATACGTTAAGCAATAGCCTTCATACTTTTGTTTATTTATACAAAGTCAACTTATTGCCCCCACAAACCGGGTCCTCAATTTACCTACCTTAGAAAGGATGGAAGGCTGAGTCAACCTTGTGAGCCTGGTGAGATTTGAACTTGCAGTAATTGCAAGCAGCAGATGTTAATAACTGTGTTTTAGTCCACTGTACTACAGACTCTTTCTTTCTTTTTTTTCTCTTTCTCTTTCTCTTTCTTTTCTTCTTTTTTTCTTTTTCTTTCTCTTTCTCTTTCTCTTTCTCTTTCTCTTTCTCTTTCTCTCTTTCTCTTTCTCTTTCTCTTTCTCTTTCTCTTTCTCTTTCTTCTTCTTCTTCTTTCTCTTTTTCTTTCCTGAAACGTGTCTCCTTGTGTCTTTCAGATTCTCTTGGCCGCTTCAAAGCAAGATTCCCCAAGACGGACCAGGTTACAAGAATGAACAGAGTTCCTCTTATTAGACCCAAACACGAAGACTGTAAATGGTTTTGTAGCTGTGCTTATAAAACATGATTTGACTTTTTTTGCATGCACATAGATGCAACATACACACACACAGAGGAGGGGAAGTTTTATCTTGGCTCTGATCGGAGAATTAATTATGGCTTGCAATTGGAGAGCCCTTACACGATATACTAGAGCAGGGAAGTCCAATTTCAACAAGTTGTTAAGACGAGCGGACTTCAACTCCCAGAATTCCCCAGCCAGCCAGACATGCTGACATGCTGGGGAATTCTGGGAGTCGAAAGTCCCAAAGTCTTAAAATTCTGGGACTTGAAGTCCACAGATCTTAAAAAGTTGCCAAGGTTGGACACGCTTGTAGGTACTAGAGGGTAAGGAATAAAATTGTAACTTAGAACAGAAATTCTACAGCAGTGTTTCTCAACCTTGGAAGCTTGAAGATGGATGGACTTCAACTCCCAGAATCCCCCAGCCAGCATCTTCAAGCTACCAAGGTTGAGAAACACTGTTCTAGAGGGTTCCAGGGGTCGTTCCCGTATGTTTTAATGCTTGTTTGTCTACAGCCAGGTTCACACAATAGGAATCTTACTATTCTATTATCAAAGGTGGCTAGAGTTAACAACAGAGGTATGAAGTCGAGGAAATTGCGGGGACCCTGCAAAGAATTGACTCCCGTCTTCTCCGAGAATCTCGTATATAATGTTTCTAGGAGTCCGTTTTTGGCACCGAAGCAGACGGTTCTGCGCTCCAGATTAAAAAATCTTTTTGTTATTTCTGCTATAAATGAAAATGATGTAGTTCAATAAAGATGATTTTTGTATCTTACGGTTTAGTTTGCTTATTGCCAGGAACTTCCATTTTTTCCCCACGTTTCTGCTCAGGTTAAAAGTTGCTGGTGTTGATTTGGATGCTTTATTATTATTATTATTTATTATTTATTATATTTCTATACCGCCTTTCTCCCGTAGGACTCAAGGCGGTGTACAGTCAAGAAAAATATAGACACACAAACATCATAAAATTAAAATATCTTTAAAAAGATATTTCTACTTTCGCAATCTCTATAGTAGCCACGGTACAGGAAGTCCTCAGTTTACGGTCGTTAAGTCGTGATAGTCATAACATGGCTCACCAGGTAAGTAGACCCGTCTTTATGGCCTTGCTGACATAAAGCAAACTTCCCAGTCATTAAGTGAGCCCATGTTCGCTATGGGCCGATTTTGGCAAAACACTGGTTTTCAGCAAAAATGTTTTAAATTGGGGCTAAGGGGTTTGCAGGACGCCGCAAAGGGCCACCAATGGTTGTCGGAATGTGGTTATATGACGGTGGAGTTGTGGCCTTCAGAACCAGGGCATAAGTACCTTGAGAGGCAGGTGGGTCTGTTGTGTAACTGGTCATTTCACCAATCAGTTGTAAGCCAAGGACTGTTGTGGCCCGTCAGCGGCCTGTGTAGCTAGTAGCTGATTCCGACAGCGAGGAGGCTGGGGTGGTGCTGCGCCAGCAGCCTGGGTAGCTGGCACTCGAGTCGGACAGTAAGGAGGCTGGAGAAAATGCGATGCCAGAGGCGGGGATTCAGCCAGGGCCTTCAGAACCTCCAGAAGCTTCCATGGGTGAAGAGGAAGAAGAGGAGGAGCCTCTTCTCGATGCACGGGCGCGCAAAGCTGTCAAAAGGCAGGAGTGGCTCCTCAGGAGGAGGTCTCCTCAATAGTAAGGCTTGGGGCTAATTGGCCACTCCCTTAGCCTATTTAAGGAGGAACGCCGACTGAAGCAATTTGTAGGGAACAACTTTAGTTCACTCTCCTTCACGTCTTGATCTTAGTTCTCTGCAAATTGCTTGTGGGCTTTCTGCCAACCACAGTAAGATTACGATTATTTATTCTTTGGATTCTTGTAGGCTGTTAAGAAAGTTAATTAACAGCCTTTGTTTGAAAAATACTGATTTAATTTAGTAAACTAAGGTTTGTACAGATTTTTGTGTGTGCTGTGTTCTTTGGGTCCGTAGCTGGGGCAAAACAAGGTCTTACTCATATGTGCAGCTTAGGATGTAGTTAGCAACATGGTTGTTAAGTGAAACTGCCTTCCCCATTGGCTTGTCAGAAGGTCACAAAAGGGAGATCACGTAACCCTGGGACACTGCGACCGTCATAAATACGAGTCGGTCACCAAGTGCCCGAACGATGATCACATGACCACGGGGGTTGCTGCAAGTGTGGGAAACGGTCGTTAAGTTCCTTTTTTTAGCGTCGTTCTGTCATCATAAACTCTTCGTTGAGTGACCTTCGAACGGTTACTAAACGAACGGTTCTAAGTCGAGGACTACGTGTCCTGCCTTCCGATTATGTGAAATGCAGCAAATCTTGATTATGGAATTATGGAAATGAGTGAATATTGGGGGTTTAAAGTCTAGGGAAGGGGGAAAAAAACTCTCAAGAGTTTGTAAAAGTAAGCTATTCTTTATTAAGAAAATAAATCCATTTTCTACTCTTTTAAGACAATATTAATCCCACTATGTAAAGTTGTGGGTGATTTTGTTCAGGCTTGGTTCATTTTTCCAGGAAGGGACGTGCCACGTTCAAGTTTCGCAGGGAAAGTAAGGGAAATTGAAGATGATGTTTCTAATCCAATTAGTGCAAAGATTAGAACTCAATATTCCCCGTCCTTTGCCTGATTTGCTGCAGGAATATTTTGATGCCTCGCTTCTGCAGCGGTTTTGCCACGTCAACAATGACGACATCTCAAATGCATATAATATACAATATTACAGCGCGAATTTCGCCATTATCGTGAAGGAGACAACCGTTAACATGAACAGAAATCCTTTAGCTGGAATTCAAGGACAGCTGACGGCAATTTAGGATCACTTCAATGTTCTTTAAATGTAAACCAGGCAAAAAAATAAAATAAAATAAACCCCACCAAAAGTTTTCCATCCACCAAAAATATTAAGACACGTTCTTTAAAAAAAAAAAAATACTGGGTATTTCCAGGCAATATCCTATCAACTCTAGTTCACATTAGGTGTTTTTAAAAGTCCAAAAAGACCCAAATTTCTTTAAAGTTGTTTCCAACTTAAAAATGGGTGGGAAATTTCGCGTTTTTCCTGAAATGAACCGTTCGCTCTTTCTAAATGTTAGCATCCTTGTTCGATTCGGGAAAGGGGGGGAAAACCTAACGGAATTAACGAACAGAACAAAATAGAAACGGTTTTATATTAACAGAACAAAATTAGAAATTCTGGAAGGAAATAACGCTAGCTTCCAGAAC
>NW_027256884.1:127749978-127811300 GCF_029215685.1 Pituophis catenifer annectens
TTCTTCTGTAGACTGTTTTTCACGTGAGTATTGCAGAATCTCCCATGGACACGTGATCAAAATTCAAACACTTGGCAACTGGCATGTACTTATGCCAGTTTGCAGGGCCTCGGGCTCGCGTGATCTCTTTTTGCGACCTTGACAAGCAAGGTCAATGGTGGAAGCCAGATTCACTTAACAGCCGTGTGACTTACCTTAACAATGGCTGTGTTAATCGCTTAACAACTGCGACCAGAAAGGTCGTAAAACGGGGCAAATCTCATCTAGCAACTCTCGCTTAGCAACAGAAATTTTCGGCTCCGTTGGGGGTCGTAAATCGAGGACTGAGTGTAATCTGGAACTCTTTCATTGCGATGGCTCAGTGGCTAAGACGCTGAGCTTGTCGATCGAAAGGTCGGCAGTTCAGCGGTTCGAATCCCTAGTGCCACGTAAGGGGGTGAGCTCCCGTTCCTTGTCCCAGCTTCTGCCAACCTAGCAGTTCGAAAGCAGGTAAAAAATGCAAGTGGAAAAATAGGAACCACCTTTGGTGGGAAGGTAACAGCGTCCCGTGCGCCTTTGGCGTTGAGTCATGCCGGCCACATGACCACGGAGACGTCTTCGGACAGCGCTGGCTCTTCGGCTTTGAAACGGAGATGAGCACCGCCCCCTAGAGTCGGGAACGACTAGCACATATGTGCAAGGGAAACTTTTTACCTTTTAATTGCCCAATGAAAGATTTACCTAAGCAAATGAGGGATCCTATTTTATCCAGCATCAGAGGTTTATTCGAAGATTCCGTTCTTAAAAGTTGTTCCCCGCTTGGTCCCTTGTTTTATAACCCTTGCTTCCTACAATTTAGGGATCCTTGTCTGTTTGTCCCAAGAAATGAAAATAGAGAACTGCTCACCTGCGCATGGCGCGATGCAATACACCACCAGGTAATTCCAGAGCTGGTCTACGAAGCAGCTTCCGTGCAGAGAAAAAGCCAGGGCTGGATTAAATACCGCACCGGTGAGGTTTCCTCCTACGAGAGACCACAAAACATGTCTCCTTTTTTAAGACGTCATGCGGCTTTTAAAAGGCAATAAAATCAGCTCGCTGGCAGAAGAATCAGATAATTCAGAACCATGAATAATACATTCGTATCGGAGAGGGATAACTCTCGAGTTGTGCCCAAACACTAGGCATTTATAGGAAGAAAGATGTCCTAATCTATAGGCCAAAACGTATGAAGAATGGTTGCAGGAACTGGGTATGTCTAGTTTAATGAAAAGAAGGACTAGGGGAGATATGATAGCAGTTTTCCAATATCTCAGGGGCTTCCCCAAAGAAGAGGGAGTCAAGCTATTCTCCAAAGCACCTGAGGGCAGGACAAGAAGCAATGGATGGAAACTAATCAAGGAGAGAAGCAACCTGGAATTAAGGAGAAATTTCCTGACGGTGAGAAAAATTAACCAGTGGAACAGCTTGCCACCAGAACTTGAATCAAAGTGCACACATCTTCAAGCGGCCAAGTTTGAGGAACCCTGTTGTATACGATCCAAAATAACAAAGAAGGGGACCACGCAGCAGAGACCGACTCAAGTTTAACACAGGGGTCTCTTGCTTGTTTCCCATGTTTAGAGCCCATGCATATATGTACATTATCCCACAACGTGGAAAAGTTTCGGAATCTCAATACAAACGTTTTGGTTTCGTTATTTATATATTTACTAGACCTTTCTCTCACCTATATTTAAGTAACTCAAGGTAGCGAACGTATATAGTACTCCTTCCTCCTCCATTTTTCCTGCCCTCCCCCAACAACAACCCTGTAAAGTAGGCTGGGCTGAGAGAGAGAGAGACTGGCTGAAAGTCACCCAGCTGGCTTTCATGCCTAAGGCGGGACTAGAACTCACAATCTCCTGGTGATTGGCCCAAAGTCACCCAGCCAGATTTCATGCCTAAGGTGGGACTAGAACTCACAGTCTCCTGGTGATTGGCCCAAAGTCACCCAGCCAGATTTCATGCCTAAGGCGGGACTAGAACTCACAGTCTCCTGGTGATTGGCCCAAAGTCACCCAGCCAGATTTCATGCCTAAGGCGGGACTAGAACTCACAGTCTCCTGGTGATTGGCCCAAAGTCACCCAGCCAGATTTCATGCCTAAGGCGGGACTAGAACTCACAGTCTCCTGGTGATTGGCCCAAAGTCACCCAGCCAGATTTCATGCCTAAGGCGGGACTAGAACTCACAGTCTCCTGGTGATTGGCCCAAAGTCACCCAGCTGGCTTTCATGCCTAAGGCGGGACTAGAACTCACAAGTCTCCTGGTGATTGGCCCAAAGTCACCCAGCTGGCTTTCATGCCTAAGGCGGGACTAGAACTCACAAGTCTCCTGGTGATTGGCCCAAAGTCACCCAGCCGGATTTCATGCCTAACGCGGGACTAGAACTCACAGTCTCCTGGTGACTGGCCCAAAGTCACCCAGCTGGCTTTCATGCCTAAGGCGGGACTAGAACTCACAAGTCTCCTGGTGATTGGCCCAAAGTCACCCAGCCGGATTTCATGCCTAACGCGGGACTAGAACTCACAGTCTCCTGGTGATTGGCCCAAAGTCACCCAGCTGGCTTTCATGCCTAAGGCAGGACTAGAACTCACAGTCTCCTGGTGATTGGCCCAAAGTCACCCAGCTGGCTTTCATGCCTAAGGCAGGACTAGAACTCACAAGTCTCCTGGTGATTGGCCCAAAGTCACCCAGCCGGATTTCATGCCTAACGCGGGACTAGAACTCACAGTCTCCTGGTGATTGGCCCAAAGTCACCCAGCTGGCTTTCATGCCTAACGCGGGACTAGAACTCACCGTCTCCTGGTGATTGGCCCAAAGTCACCCAGCCGGATTTCATGCCTAAGGCGGGACTAGAACTCACAAGTCTCCTGGTGATTGGCCCAAAGTCACCCAGCCGGATTTCATGCCTAACGCGGGACTAGAACTCACAGTCTCCTGGTGACTGGCCCAAAGTCACCCAGCTGGCTTTCATGCCTAAGGCGGGACTAGAACTCACAAGTCTCCTGGTGATTGGCCCAAAGTCACCCAGCTGGCTTTCATGCCTAAGGTGGGACTAGAACTCACCGTCTCCTGGTGATTGGTCCAGAGTCACCCAGCTGGCTTTCATGCCTAAGGCGGGACTAGAACTCACAGTCTCCTGGTGATTGGTCCAGAGTCACCCAGCTGGCTTTCATGCCTAAGGCGGGACTAGAACTCACCGTCTCCTGGTGATTGGCCCAAAGTCACCCAGCTGGCTTTCATGCCTAAGGTGGGACTAGAACTCACCGTCTCCTGGTGATTGGTCCAGAGTCACCCAGCTGGCTTTCATGGCTAAGGCAGGACTAGAACTCACAGTCTCCTGGTGATTGGTCCAGAGTCACCCAGCTGGCTTTCATGCCTAAGGCGGGACTAGAACTCACAGTCTCCTGGTGACTGGCCCAAAGTCACCCAGCTGGCTTTCATGCCATCTCACCATCTCCTGATGGTTGACTCTAAGTTACCCAGCCAGCTTTCATGGCAGGATTTTCACGGAACTACAACTCACCATCTCCTAGTGATTCACTCAAAGTTACCCAGCTGGCTTTTATGCCTAAGGCGGTACTAGAATTCACCGTCTCCTGGTGATTGGCCCAAAGTCACCCTGCTGGCTTTCATGCCTAAGGCAGGACTAGAACTCACTGTTTCCTAGTGATTGGCATAAAGTCACCCAGCCGCTTTTCATGCCTAAGGTGGAACTAGAACTCACCGTCTCCTAGTGATTGGCCCAGAGTCACCCAGCTGGCTTTCATGCCTAAGGCAGGACTAGAACTCACAGTCTCCTGGTGATTGGCCCAAAGTCACCCTGCTGGCTTTCATGCCTAAGGTAGGACTAGAACTCACCATCTCCTAGTGATTGGCATAAAGTCACCCAGCCACTTTTCATGCCTAAGGTGGAACTAGAAGTCCCAATCTCCTGGTTTCTAGCCTGATGCCTTAATTGCTAGACCATGAAACGTATCTGCTCTACAGACCAAACCATCTCTTGGTCTCAATTTCTGCATCTCAACTGGACATCAGAAGAAAGGGGTGGGGGGGTGGGGTGGGAATATTGAACCAAGCATGGCTACACCAAAGGTCCATCTCCAAGTCCTGCAAGAAGGCATCTTTTCACTGATGGACATAGTGCTTGGATTTAACCGCCAATTCCAGGAGGTGCTGAGCTGGAGATTTTGGAGCAAGTCCCAATCGAACAGATTCCAAAGTTCAGCGATCTAACTGAGATCACCTCTTTGAATGCCGCAATGTTTGCATTCTGGGGTTTGCCAAATTCTTCAGAGGAAGGTTAATGATCAACGATGGCCACACGGTGGAGGCTGGAGGTTCTTCAGATCTTTTCAGGCATCCTTTGGATAGTCTGGCGAGGGAAGGCGTCATAGCTGAGGCGCTATCCAGCCTGCTCGCCACCAGACAACAATAAGGGGAGGTGGGGTGAGAGAGAAGGCCTTAGGATGTGAGGGTGGTTTGAGAGGGGAAAACTGTGGTCCCAAGGTCACCAACTCTGAGAATATCCGAGGCAAACAGATCGTTCTCAAAACAACTAAGGTGGAACCGATTGGTGGACAAAGGACCATGGGAGGACCGGGAACGGGGGGGGGAAAGAGGGAATTTATCTTACGCTTTTTTGCGCGCGAAATGTTAGAGCCGCCTTTTCCGCTTCTGTACCCACATGGCTTTTCAGCAAAGTCTGAAGTACGGCCACAATTGGGCCCAAAATTTCTAATTTTGCTAAGCGAGACATTTGCCGAGTGAGTTTGGGCCCCATTTTTACGACATTTGTGAGGTAAAAGACTGCGGCGGTTAAAATTTAGGAACACGCTTGTTACGTGAATCCGGCTTCCCCCCTTGACTTTGCTTGTCAGAAGGTCGCCGAAGGGGGAATCGTGTGATCTTGAGACCCAGCAACGGACGTAAGTGCGAGCCCGTTGCCAAGCGTCGGAATTTTGATCTCGGGGTTGTAATTCTGAAAAGCGGTCATGAGTCACTTACTTACTTACTTACTTACTTACTTACTTACTTACTACTTACTTACTACTTACTTACTACTTACTTACTTACTTACTTACTTACTTACTTACTTATTTATTTATTTATTTATTTATTTATTTATTTATTTATTTATTTATTTATTTATTTATTTATTGGTTCGGTTTATATGCCGCCCTTCTCCGGAGACTCAGGGCGGCTTACAATGCGTTAAGCAATAGCCTTCGTACTTTTGTATATACCTGCTTAGTAGGGCTTTCGGGCCCCCCCTAAGCGGTGTTCTTTTTTATACAAAGTCAGCTTATTGCCCCCACAATCCGGGTCCTCATTTTATTTACCTCAGAAGAATGGAAGGCTGAGTCAACCTTGAGCCTGGTGAGATTCGAACTTGCACTAATTGCAGGCAGCTGGCAGCTAAGTGCTACTTAACAGCGCTTTAGGTGCGGTTGCAGCTTTGAATGGTCACTAAATGAACCTGTTGCAAGTTGAGGAAGTTGGAGGGGGGAAAAAAATCTCAGGAGTTTCTTTTTCTGACTAGCGCATTAGCGGAGTTGGGGTTGCGGTGAGGAGGAGGAGGACTGTGGTTTCCTTGGGGCTCTCTGAGCTTGCTTGTTTTCTTGCAAACGTTTCATGACCTGACTAGGTTACATCATCAGTGTTAGAAGGGAGTGGGGTTTGCAGAGTGGAAGAGGAGGAACAGGAAGAGGAAAAGGGCTGTAGTAGGGTCCTTGGTGCTCTCCGAGCCTGGTGGTTTTCTTGCAGTCGTTTCATTACAAAACCAGGGAACCTCATCAGTGGTAAAAAAGGATCCACTCCCTTCTGGCACTGATGATGTCACTTAGCTGGGTAATTAAACGTCTGCAAGAAAACCACCAAGCTCACAGAGCACCAAGGAGCCCTCCTCATTTCAACTCCGAGCTACAAATATTCTCTTTTAATCAGGGTGGATTTGATTTAAATCGAGTCGATTTAAATCACAATTTAAATCATGATTTAAATCACTGGTAAAAAGGCTTGATTTAAATCAACTCGATTTAAATCATAAGTTTTAAAGAGCAACTGTCATCTCTGCTACTCCTTTGACCCGCTGTTGACTCACCGATAGTCCCAGGGTTGCAGAATATACAGCCTCCTGCTACATAACTAAGCTCCATTTCATGCTGAATAAACTCAATTATTTATGTATCTTAAATAGAAAACTATCTTACGATAGATTTTTACCCCCAAAGTTTTTTATTAAAATAAATTCGATAAAAATCAAAAAAATCTGATTTAAATCAAAAAAATCCGATTTAAAGCAAAAAAATCTGGGTTTTTTTATTTATTTTTTTTAAAAAATCATTTATTTTTATCCACCCTGCTTTTAATCGAAACTCTGAATAGTTAACTGAAAGTATTATATAGGGATAGAATAATAGAATTTTGTGAAGATGTGAAAAATATATAGGGGGTGGACGGGTTCAAGTTTTATAAAAAGGGGATTTTGATTTGGATTATATTTTGAGGAAGTCTGGGGGGGAGGGGAGGGTTAGGGGGGGTTAGGGAGGGTTGGGGGGGGGAAATTGGGGAGAAAATGTAATTGTAAAACTTTTTCAATAAAAAAAAAAAAAGAAACCCTGAATAGGGTAAGAAAATCACAATTCAGCCACGCAAAAGTTCTCAACAACTTCTAAACTTTGCTTTACGTTAGAATCAGAAGCGGGTTTTTTTATTTCTTCTCCCTTTCCATCGATTTAACACGGGAGATTATTCCAAAGGCTTTTGAGCCAGCCCAGTTTTGCTGCAACCGAGCAGTAAAAATGCACAATGAGATGAGCTGCAAAATTGTGATTCAGCAGAAGTGGCTGGCAGAAAGAATCTTACGGAAGAGACAACGCAACTCGGCAAAAAGGCAGGGTTTGCGAGAATACGATGCCCTCTTCTTACGAGAAGCTCTTTCTTGAGGGTGTATTCATATGCCTAGATCTCTTAAAGAGTAACAGAGTTGGAAGGGACCTTGTAGGTCATCTAGTCTGACCCCCCCTGTAGATCCAGGCGAGATAAGAAATCTCTCGGCCATTCAAGCAAAGCGATGGCTAAGTAAAACCGTGAGTGCGCTCCCAAGCTTACCCCAGCTTTCCTTCGCTTTGCAGGCCCGCCAAGGTTGCAAACGTTGAGTTGTCAACTTACAAGGAACAACGTGCATCCAGGAGTTGTAGTAAATACGGGAAGCAACATGGGGAGTTTTTAAGAAGAGATTGGACCACCATTTGTCTGCAGTGGTGGAGGGTTTCCTGCCTGGGTAGGGGGTGGGACTAGAAGACTTCCAAGGTCCCTTCCAACTCTGTTCTAGTCTATTCAAAGGAAGGAAGGGAAGGAAGGAAGGAAAAGAGACTACAAGGAAGGAAGGAAGACGCATTGTAAGGGCAGCTTAACGCATTGTAAGCCGTCCTGAGTCTCCGGAGAAGGGCGGCCTATAAATCAAATCAAAAAAAAAAAAAAAAAAAGGAAGGAAGGAAGGAAGTAGGGAGGGAGGGAGGGAGGGAGGGAGGGAAGGAAGGGAAAGAGACTACAAGGAAGGAAGGAAGACGCATTGTAAGGGCGGCTTAATGCATTGTAAGCCGCCCTGAGTCTCCGGAGAAGGGCGGCATATAAATCAAATTAAAAAAAAAAAAAAAAGGAAGGAAGGAAGGAAGGAAGGAAGGAAGGAAGGAAGGGAGGAAGGAAGGGAAAGAGACTACAAGGAAGGAAGGAAGACGCATTGTAAGGGCGGCTTAATGCATTGTAAGCCGCCCTGAGTCTCCGGAGAAGGGCGGCATATAAATCAAATTAAAAAAAAAAAAAAAAGGAAGGAAGGAAGGAAGGAAGGAAGGAAGGAAGGAAGGGAGGAAGGAAGGGAAAGAGACTACAAGGAAGGAAGGAAGACGCATTGTAAGGGCGGCTTAATGCATTGTAAGCCGCCCTGAGTCTCCGGAGAAGGGCGGCATATAAATCAAATCAAAAAAAAAAAAAAAAGGAAGGAAGGGAGGAAGTAGGGAGGGAGGGAGGGAGGGAGGGAGGGAGGGAAGGAAGGGAAAGAGACTACAAGGAAGGAAGGAAGGAAGGAAGGAAGGAAGGAAGGAAGGAAGGAAGGAAGGAAGGAAGGAAGGGAAAGAGACTACAAGGAAGGAAGGAAGACGCATTGTAAGGGCGGCTTAACGCATTGTAAGCCGCCCTGAGTCTCCGGAGAAGGGCGGCATATAAATCAATTTTTTAAAAAAAAAGGAAGGAAGGAAGGAAGTAGGGAGGGAGGGAAGGAGGGGAAAGAGACTACAAGGAAGGAAGGAAGGGAGGAGGGAGGGAGGGAGGGAAGGAAGGGAAAGAGACTACAAGGAAGGAAGGAAGGAAGGAAGGAAGGAAGGAAGGAAGGAAGGGAAAGAGACTACAAGGAAGGAAGGAAGACGCATTGTAAGGGCGGCTTAACGCATTGTAAGCCGCCCTGAGTCTCCGGAGAAGGGCGGCATATAAATCAATTTTTTAAAAAAAAAGGAAGGAAGGAAGGAAGTAGGGAGGGAGGGAAGGAGGGGAAAGAGACTACAAGGAAGGAAGGAAGGGAGGAGGGAGGGAGGGAGGGAAGGAAGGGAAAGAGACTACAAGGAAGGAAGGAAGGAAGGAGGGAAGGAGGGGAAAGAGACTACAAGGAAGGAAGGAAGGAGGGAAGGAGGGAAGGAAGGGAAAGACTACAAGGAAGGAAGGAAGGAAGGAGGGAAGGAGGGAAGGAAGGGAAAGAGACTACAAGGAAGGAAGGAAGGGAGGAGGGAGGGAGGGAAGGAGGGGAAAGAGACTACAAGGAAGGAAGGAAGGGAGGAGGGAAGGAGGGAAGGAAGGGAAAGAGACTACAAGGAAGGAAGGAAGGAGGGAAGGAAGGAAGGAAGGAGGGAGGGAGGGAGGAAAGGAGGGAAGGAAGGGAAAGAGAGAAGGAAGGAAGGAAGGAGGAAGGAAGGAAAAGGGACTGCAAGGGTAGAACAAGAAGCAACGGATGGAAACTAATCAAGGAGAGAAGCAACTTAGAACTAAGGAGAAATTTCTTGACAGGGAGAACAATTAACCAGTGGAACTACTTGCCTCCAGAAGTTGTGAATTCTCCAACACTGGAAGTTTTCAAAGAAGATATGGAAGGGTTTCCTGCCTAAGCAGGGGGTTGGACTAGAAGACCTCCAAAATCCCTTCTAACCCTGTTCTTCTATTCTATACTTTTTCATCCCTGTGTTAACCGCAAAGGCTCAATAAACGAGGCAGTCACTAAACGAGGACTGCCTTTCCAAGTTAAGCCTCACTGCGAATTTCCCTTTCTGTTTTGTAAATTGCTAGCGTTTGCTTTTTTCCAAGACTGCATTCGAACGGTTCTTGGAGCAACATCCGCTTAACAACTGCCTTAGCGACGGAAAAGTTGGGTTCAATTATGGCCTAGGGGTGATATCCAGCAGGTTCTGGAGAACCGGTAGCGGAAATTTTGAGTAGTTCGGAGAACCGGCAAACACCACCTCTGGCTGGCCCTAGAGTGGGGTGGGAATGGGGATTTTGCAGTATCCGTCTACCTGGAGTGGGGAGGGAGTGGGGATTTTGCAATATCCTTCTGCCTAGAGTGGGGAGGGAATGGGGATTTTGCAGTATCCTTCTGCCTAGAGTGGGGAGGGAATGGGGATTTTGCAGTATCCTTCTGCCTAGAGTGGGGAGGGAATGGGGATTTGAAGTATCCTTCCGCCTGGAGTGGGGAGGAAATGGAGATTTTGCAATATCCTTCCTCTGGAATGGGGATTTTGCAATATTCTTCTGCCTAGAGTGGGGAGGGAATGGGGATTTTGCAGTATCCGTCTACCTGGAGTGGGGAGGGAATGGAGATTTGCAGTATCCTTCTGCCTAGAGTCGGGTGGGAATGGGGATTTTGCAATATTCTTCTGCCTAGAGTGGGGAGGGAATGGGGATTTTGCAGTATCCTTCCGCCTGGAGTGGAGAAGGAATGGGGATTTTGCAATATCCTTCTGCCTGGAGTGGGGAGAGAACGGAGATTTTGCAGTATCCTTCTGCCTAGAGTGGGCAGGGTATGGGGATTTTGCAGTATCCTTCCACCTGGAGTGGGATGGGAATGGAAATTTTGCAATATCCTTCTGCCTGGAATGGAGATTTTGAAATACCCTTCCCCCAGGAGTGGGGAGGGAATGGGGATTTTACAGTCGCCTTCCCCTGCCACGCCCACCAAGCCACCCCCCACAGAACCAAGTAGTAAAAAAAAAAATTGGATTTCACCACTGTTGTGGCCATACATCAAGGACTACCTATATTCCAGAACAAAGACCCGGTCGGAGTCTTAAGCCGAAGGAGCAAACGAGGGATAAAGCCCACCAACCTGCGTAGACGAAAGAGGTGATGAGCAAAGCGATGAGGTGTACTTTCATCGTGGGGTTCATGCCCTGGAACTGGAGTAAAGTCAGGTGTAGGAGGAAGGAGAAGAGAAACTCCAGGCCGAAAGCGTTGGTGAGGCTGGTTTGAATGGGGTTGCTGCAAACGTCAGGCAGGGCTCTCAAATGACCGGCAGTGAAGCCCAACATCCAGATTAATTTCATGCACAGGTGAGCCAAGACGGCCGCCGCGAACTGCGCCGCAGTCTGCAGGCACCACCCGTGGATCCCCAGCTCGCCTTTGTAAAGCTGTTGGATGCTGCTGGCCGGGTTGCCCACGCTGCCCGTTAATGTCCAGCCGTGGAGGACGGTGAAAATGTAAGTGAGCCAAAGGGCGATTTGCGGACGGGGCAACAAGCTGCCCAGCAGGCAAAGTTCGTGGGTGCAAGCACAGATCTGGAAAGTGGCGGTCAGTTCCTGGGTGAAAGTGTACCAGTTGGGAGTCCGCCGTAGTAGCGCCCGGTGGGCTAGCTGCCTGCACGTGCCCACCAGGAAGATAATGCCCGCCATCACGAGCAGGGAGATCAAGGCTTCGTCGGTATTCATGGCTGCGGGGAAAAAAAAGGAAGGGGAAATTTTTTTTAAAAAATGCTGATACAGGAAGTCCTCGAATTTACAACTGTCCGTTTAGTGACGGTTGCAGCGTTTCCTCCGGGGGGGAGTTGGGGGGGGTCACACGGTCCCCTCTGGCGGATCTTCTGACAAGCAGAATCAACGGGGAAACTGGATTGGCTTAACAGCCGTGTTGTAAGTAGTCCTCGATTTACGACGGTCTGTTTTAGGGACCGTTCCGAGTTACAACGGCACTGGGGGAGGGAAGTGACTTAGTATTGTTTTTTTTCCCCCCACCCTTATGACCATTTGCGGTGGCGTGACCAAAATTCGGTTCATATTTATGACGGTCGCAGTGTCCCGGGGTCACGAGATCTCCTTTTTGTGGCATTCTGGAAAGCAAAGTCAACGGGGAAAAGCTGGATTCACTATCTATCTATCTATCTATCTATCTATCTATCTATCTATCTATCTATCTATCTATCTATCTATCTATCTATTTATTTATTTATTTATTTATTTATTTATTTATTATTTTTTTTTATTTTATTTTTTTTAAATTTGTATACCGCCCTTCTCCCCGAGGGCTCAGGGCGGTGAACAGCCAAATAAAAACATAAACTACAAATATTAAAATACAATTAAAAAGATACATATAAATTTAACCCCATGATTAAAAACAATAACAAACAATTTAACAACCGTTTACAATTTAACAAACTTTAACAGCCGTGTCGCTAATTTAGCAGCAGTGATTCCATTAACGACTTGGCAACTGGGTCATTAAATGGGGCAAAACTCACTTTTGGAAATGTCTCACTTAGCAGCACACATTTCAGGCTCCGTTGCGGTCGTAACTCGAGGACTACCTGTATGGAGAATCCTCGGCTTAACTAAACCGTTTTGTTTAGTGACCGGTCCAAGTTACAACGGCACTAAAAAAAAGGGACTTAGGACCGTTTCTTCAAACTTACGACCGTTTGCAGCATCCCCATGGCCACGTCGTGAACCAAAATTCAGATGCTTGAGAACTGAGTAGATTTAATAAAAAAATGGATGTTCTAATGTTATTATTCTTATCTTTTACTGTGCCAAACGGAGTGGGAAGTCAACATCTTTTATTCTTTTTTTCCCTTTCCACCCCACATTTCCTCTTTCCCCCCTTTTTTTCTTTCCCCTCAGTTTTTCATTACTTTGGATTCTCCTCTGTAGTTTATATTTTGATCAAATGAAGGCAATTTGAGGTGGAAAAGAAATGGCAACTGACTAGATTTATGACAGTTGCAGTGTCCTGGGGAGCAACGATTTGTGTGGCCTTCTGACAAGCAAAGTCAACGGGAAAGCTAGATTTCGCTTAACAACCGTGTTACTATCTTAACACCCGGCGCAGTGATTCACTGAACGACTGTGGGAAGGTCGTAAAATGGGACAAAACTCCCCCGTCTTGCTTAGCAACAAAAAAAGTTGGCTCAACGGTGGCCAGAAGTCCAAAAAATGACCTCTATTGGCACCCCTTGCCAGATTCACTTAACAACTGTGTTACTATCTTAACATCTGGCGCAGTGATTCACTGAACAACTGTGGGAAGGTCGTAAAACGGGGCAAAACTCCCCCATCTTGCTTAGCAACAAAAAAAGTTGGCTCAACGTTGGCCAGAAGTCCAAAAAATGACCTCTATTGGCATCCCTTGCCAGATTCACTTAACAACTGTGTTACTATCTTAACACCCGGTGCAGTGATTCACTGAACGACTGTGGGAAGGTCGTAAAATGGGGCAAAACTCCCCCATCTTGCTTAGCAACAAAAAAGTTGGCTCAATGGTGGCCAGAAGTCAAAAAAATGACCTCTATTGGCACCCCTTGCCAGATTCACTTAACAACTGTGTTACTATCTTAACACCGGAGCAGTGATTCACTGAACGACTGTGGGAAGGTCGTAAAACAGGGCAAAACTCCCCCGTCTTGCTTAGCAACAAAAAAAGTTGGCTCAACGGTGGCCAGAAGTCCAAAAAATGACCTCTATTGGCACCCCTTGCCAGACTCACTTAACGTCCGTATAACTAACTTAACCGCTGCAGTAATTCGCTTAACGACTCGTGGCCAGGAAGGTCGTAAAACGGGGCAAAACTTCACTCAGCAGCTATCGCCCTTAGCAACAAAAAATCGGGGCTCGATGGGGCTCATCGGTGTAAACGGTCGACTTGCAACCGTCCGTTTAGTGACCATCCAAAGCGACAACAGTCATGACTTATGGCCACGTTTCAGTTATAACCTTTCCAGCCACCCCCGTGAGATCAAAATTCAGACGCACAGCAACTGGTTCACACTTATGACCGTCGCGGTGTCCCAGGAGGTCACGCGATCGAATCCCCTCTGGCTTCCCTTTTGGCAAAATCCGTGGAGAAGCCAGATTCGGCTTAACCGACCCAATTGCTCGTTTATCGATGGCACCGATTCGCTTAACAACTTGGGAGGCAAGAAAGGTCGTAAAACGGGGCAAGACTTCCCAGAACAGCTGTCTCACTTAGCGACAAAAAAAATGTGGGGGGCTCCATTATGGTCATAAATCGAGGACTACCTTTATCCTTGCTGTGGGGGGGGGGTGGGGGGGGGATGTCTCAATCCCCTCTGCTTCAGGCTACTACTTCCCTGCTGGTCATGGGGGTCTGAGTTCAAATCCCACCCTGTTAGAGTGGGAGGAGCCTCAACTTTCTCCTCCATTCACCCCCCCTCCCAAATAAAAAAAAGGAAAGGAGACCACGAGGAGAGGCTCAGCTCTGCAAAAGCTTCCTGCAAAAAAAAAAAAAGAAAAAAAACACCACCTTCCCGGGGGACGATCCGTTCTTCCTGCCGGCTTCTTCGTGGCGGGCGGCCGGCTCGGAAAGCCTCCGCCTCCGGGCCGTTGCTGGCTTCGTTCGACCGGGCGATCTAACGGCCGCTGGATCCCCGCGGAACGGGGGGGGGGGGGGTCCCGCGTTCCCGCACCGGCCACGTCGCTTCTTTCCCCCAAGCCTCGGCTCTCTTTTTTTATTTTTTTGCAAAAGGCTTGCAATGATTACTAATTGCAACGATTATTATTATTAATTGCAACTACTATTATTAATTGCAACTACTATTATTAATTGCAATTATTATTAATTGCAATTATTATTATTAATTGCAACTATTTTTAATTGCAATGATTATTAATTGCAACTACTATTATTAATTGCAACGATTATTATTAATTGCAACTATTATTAATTGCAACTATTATTATGAATTGCAATTATTATTAATTGCAACGATTATTAATTGCAACTATTATTATTAATTGCAACTATTATTAATTGCAACTATTATTATTAATTGCAATTATTAATTGCAACTATTATTAATTGCAACTATTATTATTGATTGCAATGATTATTATTATGAATTGCAACTATTATGATTATGAATTGCAACGATTATTATTATGAATTGCAATTATTGGTGCAAGCCGGCCTGGCTTTTGGATCCGGATCCGGATCCTTCCCGGCTGGTGGATCCCAGATCGGGAGAGAGAGAGAGAGAGATCTGGTTAAAGCCATTTCCCCCACCCCACCCCCACCCCGACCTGCCAATCTGTTTGCAAAACGGCGGCGTTACCTGCTTTTGGCTCTCTCCGGGCAGCCGAACCAGCTCCGAACCGGCCCGAAACACGCGGGGGAAGGGGACACGGGACGGGACACGCTTTGCCCCTTTGCAAAGGGGAGTTTTGCAAAAACGTCTCTTTGCAAAAAAAAAAAAGAAAGAAAGAAAGAGGAAAAAAAAAGAAAGAAAGAGTGCAGAATTGCAATGCCCGGGCTCTTCTTCTCTTTAATCTGGCATTGCTGGGATTAATCATTAAAAAGGCGCTTCCCACTCTTGGGGGGGGGGAGGCGGAGGGGGGGCCGTGGAGGAGGAAAGTGGGGGGTGGGGGTGGGGGTGGGGGTTTCCCGGGGCGGTTTAGAAGAAAGAGAAGTGGGGGGGGGAGGCTTCGGGGGTTTGTGGATGTGGTTCTTTTGTCGGACAGGGAGGAGGGGGGGACCCTTCTGAGAGCTGCTGGAGGCCCCCAAATGTCATTTGAATCAGGTCTGCCGATCAGGGGACCTTCAAAGTCCCAATAAAGTTATTCCATTCCATTCCATTCATTCTTATTCCTAGTCCTATTCTATTAATTCCTATTCCTATTCTATTCTATTCTATTCCATTCCCTTCTATTCTATTTATTCTATTCTATTAATCATTATTTTATTCTATTCTAATTATTATTCCATTCTATTCTATTCTATTAATTCCTATTCCTATTCTATTCTATTCCCTTCCCTTCCCTTCTATTCTATTCTAATTATTCTATTCTATTAATCATTATTTTATTCTAATCTAATTATTATTCCATTCCATTCCATTCTATTCTATTCTAATTACTCTATTAATCATTGTTTTATTCTATTCTAATTATTATTACATTCTATTCTATTCTATTCTATTAATTTCTATTCCTATTCTATTCTAATTACTCTATTAATCATTGTTTTATTCTATTCTAATTATTTTCCATTCCATTCCATTCTATTCTATTCTATTAATTTCTATTCCTATTCTATTCTATTCTAATTACTCTATTAATCATTGTTTTATTCTATTCTAATTATTCCATTCTATTCTATTCTATTCTATTCTATTCTATTCTATTCTATTAATTTCTATTCCTATTCTATTCTAATTACTCTATTAATCATTGTTTTATTCTATTCTAATTATTATTCCATTCTATTCCATTCTATTCTATTAATTTCTATTCCTATTCTATTCCCTTCCCCTCTATTCTATTCTAATTATTCTATTCTATTAATCATTATTTTATTCTATCCTAATTACTATTCCATTCCATTCTATTCTATTCCTTTCCCTTCCCTTCTATTCTATTCTATTCTATTCCCTTCCCTTCCCTTCCATTCTATTTCATTCCATTCCATTCCATTCCATTACCTTCTCTTCTATTCTATTCTAATTATTCTATTCTATTAATCATTATTTTATTCTATTCTAATTATTATTCCATTCTATTCTATTGTATTCATTCTTATTCCTATTCCTATTCTATTCTATTCTATTCTATTCTATTCTATTCTATTCTATTCTATTCTATTCTATTTCCTATTCCTATTCCTATTCCTATTTTATTCTTATTCTTATTCTATTCTATTCTATTCTGTAATTCTATTCTATTCTATTCTATTCTATTCTATTCTATTCTATTCTATTCTATTCTATTCTATTCTATTCTATTCTACTCGTATTAATACTGCAATATGTACAAACCCAGGCTAATGTAAATAGGCCACTTCAGGCTAGTATAATACATTGAATGTATCTAGGCATGATTTTGCTTGCTTGAGAAATGGGGGATTTTTTTAGGGGCAACTTCGATCCCTGAAAGAAATAATATCTTTCCACTTCAGTGCTGTGTTCTGTTCCATTGTTGCTCTTTTACTTCCTAGTTTTTAAAATGAAAGGATGACCTCCAGATTTTCCAACCCGTCTGCTTTCCAGCTTTTAATGAGCTTGAATTCACACTTCATAATTTTTTCTGTCCTGAAGTCACACGAATGTCAAATTACTCCATGTTGTGCCTTCTTCTTTGACAGTCTGAATATCTAAATATTGGTTTAGATGTTTTTAAAAGCTGTAACTCGGTCAGAGTATTTAAAAAGGAGAAGATTATAAATTAAATATTTACTAATGTTTTCGAAGCAAGATTTTTTCCCCTTTTCCCCCTTTTTCTCTTTTAACATTTTAAAATAACAACAAAGAAGGGATCCTAGTATTTAATATTAAGCTCAGATTTCAAAACCTTTCTCATATATTAGTTCAATCATTTTTCTCATATATTAATTCAATCATTCAATCATTGGCTTTTTTCTTGTGTAGATTTTCTTGGCAAACATTCAATGTTTATTTTGTTTTTTGTTTTTTAAATGCCCACTGCACTTTTCAATATTTATTTATTTATTTGAATTATACAGCTGCTTATCCTAAATGCACGGCTCTGCGGGCCTAATAATATTAAAAAATGATTTTAAAAGTGTACTGAAAAAACTATAAATAGCAGTAAAAAAAAATGACAGAGCAAAAATCAAACATTCAACCCAGCCGAGAATTGCTAAAGAGGAACATAGGAACTCAGGAAGAATTAAACCTTATTTTAAGAAACTTATTTTGCATAGATTTGAATAATCATATTTTTATTAGACAACTTTAAACTAACAATGGGATCTGTGCAGCTGTACTTAAATACTAGAATAGCAATGCAGAGAGTTCTTGACTTACAGTAGTTTGTTTACTGGCCATTTGAAGATGTAACGGTGCTGAAAAAAAGTGACATATGACGGTTTTTCACACTTATGACTGTTTCAGAATCTTATTGCAGGTGATCAAAATTCAGACGCTTCGAAATGGACTCGTATTTATGACGGCTGCAGCGTCCTAGGGCCATTTGTTCCTCTTTTATGACCATCTGATCAGCAAAGTCAATGGGGAAGGTAAATTCACGTTACAGCTGTGTTACTAACTTAACAACTGCAGTGATTCACTTAACAACTGTGGCAAGGAAGATCGTAAAATGTGGCAACAGTCACTTAACAACTGTCTCGCTTAGCAACAGAAATATTGGGCCCCAATTGAGGTTATAAGCTGTTGTGGCCTATACGCGGCCTGTGCAGCTAGTAGCTGATTCCGACAGCAAGGAGGCTGGTGTGGTGCTGCGCCATCAGCCTGTGCAGCTGGCGCTCGAGTCGGACAATGAGGAGGCTGGAGAAGATGTGGTGCCAGAGGCGGGGATTCAGTCAGGGCCTTCAGAACCTCCAGAAGCTTCCATGGGTGAAGAGGAAGAAGAAGATGAGCCTCTTCTCGATGCATGGGCACGCAGAGCTGTCAAAAGGCAGGAGTGGCTCCTCAGGAGGAGGTCTCCTCGAGAGTAAGGCTTGGGGCTAATTGCCCACTCCCTTAGCCTATTTAAGGAAGAATGACGAATGAGGCAATTTGCAGGGAACAACTTCTTTCACTCTCCTTCGCGTCCTGATCTTAGTTCTCTTATCAGTTTCCTGCAAATTGCTTCTGGGCTTTCTGCCAACCCTAGTAAGATTACGATTATTTATTCTTTGGATTCTTGTAGACTGTTAAGAAAGTTAATTAACAGCCTTTGTTTGAAAAAGACTGATTTAATTACGGGACCGCCTACTACCACAAATAGCCTCTCACCGCCCGGTATGCTCTCATAGAGAGGGGCTCCTCCGGGTGCCGTCGGCCAAACAATGTCGACTGGCGGCCCCCAGGGGGAGGGCCTTCTCTGTGGGGGCACCTGCCATCTGGAATGAGCTCCCCCGGAGATATGGAGGATCCCAGATTTACGCACTTTCCGCCGTGCTCTTAAGACCTTCCTATTCCAGCAAGCTGGCCTGGCCTAACCTTTTCCCCCCTTTTCTTTTAAATTTGAAAATTTTAAATCTGTTTTTAAATTATTGGGATTTTTTAAATTTGTCTCGGGCTAAATTATTTAATCTGGTTTTATTTTTGCTTTTAAATTTTTGTATTTATGTATTTTATTTTTGTGCCTGTTCACCGCCCTGAGTCCTTCGGGAGTAGGGCAGTATATAAATCTAATTAAAAATAAAAAATTAGTAAACTAAGGTCTGTGCAGACTTTGTGTGTGCTGCATTCTTTGGGGTCCGTGGCTCGGGCAGAACATAAGCCAAGGACTACCTATAATAAGAATTATACTGTGATATTAATCATTATGTAAAGCAATGGACTTTAACTCCCAGAATTCCCCAGCGGGGATTCTTACACAAAAACTGAACAGGTTTCTCACAGCTTTAAAAGTCCTGCTATCAGGCTAACCATTTATATATGCTCTTTTCATTTTTTTTTAAAACAATGGACTAAAGCCAATCCTGGATCATTTTTAAGGGAGTTGTTTTAAACTTGCAAATCAGGAGGGCTTGCAAATGATCTACTCTGCAGCCAGCAGCTCTGGAATCCTTTGTTTCTCTGTTTGCGTGATGGGAGGTACACAAAGGTTGTGTTGGGATCCACACAAAGGTTTTCCGTCTTTCCCCCCCCGTGGAGAAAACAAATTGGGAATATCAACATTTGGTGGTAAACTGAACAAAACGTAGAAGGTTGTGGTGCTAGGGTGAGTGGAGCGACTAAATGCAACTCAAAAATTAGAATAGAATAGAATTAGAGTAGAGGTGGAACAGAACAGAACAGAATAATGGAACGGAACAGAACAGAACAGAACAGAATAGAATAGAATAGAATAGAATAGAATAGAATAGAATAGAATAGAATAGAATTAGAGTAGAGGTGGAACAGAACAGAACAGAATAACGGAATGGAACAGAACAGAACAGAATAGAATAGAATAGAATAGAATTAGAGTAGAGGTGGAACAGAACAGAACAGAATAACGGAATGGAATGGAACGGAACAGAACAGAATAATGGAATGGAATGGAATGGAATGGAATGGAATGGAATAGAATAGAATTAGAGTAGAGGTGGAACAGAACAGGACAGAATAATGGAATGGAACGGAACGGAACAGAACAGAATAATGGAATGGAATGGAATGGAATAGAATAGAATTAGAGTAGAGGTGGAACAGAACAGAATAATGGAATGGAATAGAATAGAATAGAATAGAATAGAATTAGAGTAGAGGTGGAACAGAACAGAACAGAATAACGGAATGGAATGGAACGGAACAGAACAGAAGAATGGAATGGAATGGAATGGAATGGAATGGAATGGAATGGAATGGAATAGAATAGAATAGAATAGAATAGAATAGAATAGAATAGAATAGAATTAGAGTAGAGGTGGAACAGAACAGAACAGAATAATGGAATGGAATGGAACGGAACAGAACAGAATAATGGAATGGAATGGAATGGAATAGAATAGAATTAGAGTAGAGGTGGAACAGAACAGAATAATGGAATGGAATAGAATAGAATAGAATTAGAGTAGAGGTGGAACAGAACAGAATAATGGAACGGAACGGAACAGAACAGAAGAATGGAATGGAATGGAATGGAATGGAATAGAATAGAATAGAATAGAATAGAATAGAATAGAATAGAATAGAATAGAATTAGAGTAGAGGTAGAACAGAACAGAACAGAATAATGGAATAGAATAGAATAGAATAGGAGTAGAGGTGGAACAGAACGGAACAGAATAATGGAATGGAATGGAATAGAATAGAATAGAAATTGGACTAAAATCCACACATGGTTGGAAAAAAATGATTAAAAAGCACATTGATTTCAAATCAGAGATTTTTTTTATTAGGGATCTTACCAGAAACATATAACAGAGAATTGAGTTACCTGATTATGAATGTATTGACAGTGGCTAGAATTGTGTTTGCTAAAAATTGGAAAAAATGAGGAAATACCCAAACAAGATGAAAGTTATTAGGAAAATTATGGAACGTGCTGAAATGAGTAAATTGACATTTGAAATTAGAGAACAGGAACAATACTATAAGATATGGGATTTATTTTATCAACAGCTAGATAATAAAACATGGAAATGAACTATGAAATAGATGTTACAATACAATTTATGGAAATGATTTTAATGGGATGAAAATGCCATTGTTAAATGAATGATGAATGAGAATAATGATATAAAGATATATGTTAGATTGACAATATGAGAAATTAGAGAATTTGTAATGATGAATATGAGATGAAGCACAAAAGATTTGTAACTGACCGACACACTACTTGTAATTGGAATGTTTTTATGTTTTGTTTAAAAAAATAAAAAACTTTTTTCAAAAAAAAAATAGAACAGAACAGAATAGAACAGAATAATGGAATGGAATGGAATGGAATAGAATAGTGGGGAGAGAATGGGGATTTTGCAGTATCCTTCCCTCGGAGTGAGGTGGGAATGGGGATTTTGCAGTATCTTTCCCCTGGAATGGGGATTTTGCAGTATCCTTCCCTTGGAGTGGGGTGGGAATGGAGATTTTGCAGTATCCTTCCCCCAGGAGTGGGGAGGAAATGGGGATTTTGCAGTATCCTTCCCTTGCCACACCCACCAAGCCACACCACACCCACCAAGCCGGTAGTAAAAAAATTGAATTTCACCACTGGAATAATGCAACCTTTTTATGGCGGCTCCCTAAGTGGCTCAGCGGCTAAGACGCCGAGCTTGTCGAGCAGAAAGGTCGGTGGTTCGAATCCCTAGTATAGGTCTCCTGCGTGAGCAGGGGGTTGTACTAGATGACCTCCAAGGTCCCTTCCAGCTCTGTTATTCATCACCTGTGTGGGCAAAATCTATTTTTATTCGATTTACTTATATATACCTCATTTTTCCACAAGAGGGCAGTAGAGACTTTGTATAATGTTTCTGACTGTCTATGGCAGAGGTCTTCAAACTTGACAGCTTTAAGACTTGCGGACTTCAACTCCCAGAATTCTCCAGCCAGCTATGCTGCCTGGAGAATTCTGGGAGTTGAAGTCCGCAAGTCTTAAAGCTGCCAAGTTTGAAGACCTCTGGTCTATGGAGAGGCATTCAGGTCATGGTTGTCCCTGAGGCAACAGAGGAAGCTTCTCGGATGAGAGAAGCGAAAAGTCTTCAAAGAACAACAAGAAAGTCCAGGTGCCTCTTGAAAAAAGCACCTTTTCTGGTTGTCTTATCTCCTTCAAGCAGCGTTTCTCAAACCTCAGCGACTTTTGAGATGCGTTCAATTCCCAGAATTCCCTGGGAGCATGCTGGCTGGGGAATTCTGGGAATTGTAGTCCACACATTTTAAAGCTGCTTTAAAGTCTCTCTTCCCTCAGATCTGGTCTCGGCAGATGCTTCCCTGTTCCGAGATATATTAATGCTGATTAAAAGGCACTCCTTGACTTACAACAGTTTGTTTAGTCACCGTTCAAAGTTACAACGGCACTGAAGGAAGTGACCTAGCCATGAAAGGCACCCAGCTGTTCTTCAGGCCTGAGGCAGGACTAGAACTCACCGTCTCCTGGCGATTGACCCAAAGTCACCCAGCTGTTCTTCAGGCCTAAGGCAGGACTAGAACTCACCGTCTCCTGGCGATTGGCCGAAAGTCACCCAGTCAACTTTCATGGCTAAGGCAGGACTAGAACTCACCGTCTCCTGGCGATTGGCCGAAAGTCACCCAGTCAACTTTCATGGCTAAGGCAGGACTAGAACTCACCGTCTCCTGGCGATTGGGCGAAAGTCGCCCAGTCAACTTTCATGGCTAAGGCAGGACTAGAACTCACCGTCTCCTGGCGATTGGCCGAAAGTCACCCAGTCAACTTTCATGGCTAAGGCAGGACTAGAACTCACCGTCTCCTGGGGATTGGCCCGAAGTCACCCAGTCAACTTTCATGGCTAAGGCAGGACTAGAACTCACCGTCTCCTGGGGATTGGCCCGAAGTCACCCAGTCAACTTTCATGGCTAAGGCAGGACTGGAACTCACCGTCTCCTGGCGATTGGCCGAAAGTCACCCAGTCAACTTTCATGGCTAAGGCAGGACTAGAACTCACCGTCTCCTGGCGATTGGCCGAAAGTCACCCAGTCAACTTTCATGGCTAAGGCAGGACTAGAACTCACCGTCTCCTGGCGATTGGCCGAAAGTCACCCAGTCAACTTTCATGGCTAAGGCAGGACTAGAACTCACCGTCTCCTGGCGATTGGCCGAAAGTCACCCAGTCAACTTTCATGGCTAAGGCAGGACTAGAACTCACCGTCTCCTGGCGATTGGCCAGAAGTCACCCAGCTGTTCTTCAGGCCTAAGGCAGGACTAGAATTCACCGTCTCCTGGCGATTGGCCAGAAGTCACCCAGTCAGCTTTCATGGCTAAGGCAGGACTAGAACTCACCGTCTCCTGGCGATTGGCCGAAAGTCACCCAGTCAACTTTCATGGCTAAGTCACCCAGCTGTTCTTCAGGCCTAAGGCAGGACTAGAACTCATCATCTCCTGGCGATTGGCCGAAAGTCACCCAGTCAACTTTCATGGCTAAGGCAGGACTAGAACTCATCATCTCCTGGCGATTGGCCGAAAGTCACCCAGTCAACTTTCATGGCTAAGTCACCCAGCTGTTCTTCAGGCCTAAGGCAGGACTAGAACTCACCGTCTCCTGGCGATTGGCCGAAAGTCATCCAGTCAACTTTCATGGCTAAGGCAGGAGTAGAATTCACCATCTCCTGGTTTCTGGGCCAGTACCTTCACCACTACACCAAACTGTCTCTGAACGATCCTACTTGGTCTACATGATGCGAAGACCCAGCCCTCTGGAGAAGGCTCCGATGCTGGGAAGGTGTAAGGAAAGAGAAGAAGAAGAAGACGGCCGACCAGCAGTAAGATGGATGGACTCACATTTGTGTAGCTATGGGTGGTCTTGAAAGGCCGAATTGGGAATAGATCATCCTGGAGAAGATCTATCTATGGGGTTGCTAAGAGATGACATCAAGTTGATGGCACTTAATCAATCAACGCAAAGACTCCCTGGAGAATTGTATAATGCTGTGGAAAAGGGGAAAGAAAGAGAAGAAAAGGAGAACAGCATCAAAGTAGATGGACTCATTTATTTCAGAGATGGAGGTTCTGTTGGGAGACGGATGTTTTGGTACCCTTTATGGTTTGGCGTATTTTCCAATTTTGTTAGGAATTTCAAAAAGACACTTTTTTCTTTTTTTCTTTCTTTCTTTCTTCCCTCCTTCCTTCCTATTATGTCTCTCTCTCTCTTTCTTTTTCTTCTTTCCTTCCTTCCTTCCTATTATGTCTTTCTTTCTTTTGTTCTTTCTTTTTCTTCCTTCCTTCTTTCCTATTATGTCTCTCTCTCTCTCTCTCTTTCTTTTTCTTCTTTCCTTCCTTCCTATTATGTCTTCCTTTCTTTTGTTCTTTCTTTTTCTTCCTTCCTTCTTTCCTATTATGTCTCTCTCTCTCTCTCTTTTCTTTTTCTTCCTTCTTTCCTATTATGTCTCTTTCTTCCTTCCTTCCTTCCTTCCCTCCCTCCCTCCTTTCTTCCTATTATGTCTCTTTCTTTCTCTTTCTTTCCTTCTTTTTCTTCCTTCCTTCCTATTATATATATATCTCTCTCTTTCTTTCTTTCTTTTTCTTCCTCCTTCCTTCCTTCCTTCCTTCCTATTATGTCTCTTTCTCTTTCTTCCTTCCTTCCTTCCTTCCCTCCCTCCTTTCTTCCTATTATGTCTCTTTCTTTCTTTCTTTTTCTTCCTTCCTTCCTATTATGTCTCTCTTTCTTTCTTTCTTTCTTTCTTTCTTTCTTTCTTTCTTTCTTTCTTTCTTTCTTTCTTTCTTATTTTCTTTTTCTTCCTTCCTTCCTATTATGTCCCTTCCTTCCTTCCTTCCTTCCTTCCTTCCTTCCTTCCTTCCTTCCTTCCTTCCTTCCTTCCTTCCTTGAGTTTTTGAGCTTTATACTCGGTTCTGGATAATATTTTCTTTCTTCTCTTGGACCTGTTCACCCTATTTATAGAAACCACAGTCAATATTTTATTCACATCACACCCATCATTGTCCTATGGCCCCAGTTTTGCAAAATTACATTTAACCCCTGCGCAGGTCGTTCCCATTGTCCCAGATATAACTTGAATAAGCTGATAATCCCGCAATTCTCTCGCTCAGGAACTTCCCATCAGACCTTGGCGTCATGCAGAAATAATGTCAGCTTTCTGAGTTCCATGGCTGTAAGAATACAAGACGTCCACAATTTACAACGATGTATTTGCTGAATCATTTGAAGTTACGACGGCAATGAAAAAAGTGACTTATGACCGTTTTTCACATTACAAAAGCACTTCCATGGTCACAGGATCAAAATTCAGACTCTTGACAACTGACTCATATTTATGACGATGAGCAGTGTCCCACTTCTTAAAAACTTCCAGTGTTGGAGCATCCACAACTTCTGGAGGCAAGTCGTTCCACTGATTAATTGTTCTCACTGACGGGACATTTCTCCTTAGTTGTAGAGCCTTCGGTGGCGCAGTGCTTAGAATGCAGTCTTGCAGACTAACTCTGCCCACTGCCAGGAGTTTGATCCCGACCGGCTCAAGGTTGACTCAGCCTTCCGTCCTTCCGAGGTCAGTCAAATGAGGACCCAGATTGTTGAGGGCAAGAGACTGACTCTGTAAAGAGTGCAGAGAAGAGCAACCAAGATGATGAGGGACTTGGAGGCAAAAACATACGATGAACGGTTGCAGGAACTGGGCATGGCTGGTCTAGTGAAGAAAAGGACCAGGGGAGACATGACAGCATCTTCCAATATTTGAGGGGAGAGGAAGGGGGTCAAGCTATTCTCTCTTTTTTTTAAAAAAATAATCTTTATTTACATTTGTCATTAAAAAAGAAGACAACACACCAGATAAATAACAAACAAAACAACAAAACAAATAACATACATGCCTATAAGTAGTAACTTAATATTAATAACTTAATATTCGGTACAATATATCTGTCAAGTTTCCGAAAGATGCCCTAATTAATTCATGGCAACTTGAAAGCTTTGCAAGTTGACAATATCTACGTTACATTCCCGGGGAGGCAGAACAACTTAATTTACATTTATAAATCAATTAGGTCTATCCGACCTCACTTTACTTGTATAATATAAATTCTTCCATAAATATGACTCCTAATCTAGTTTGGGATTATAGTTTTCTCTTCCATAGCCAAATATATAGTTTTTCCCAAGATAAACTTATGTTTGTGTTTGGTCTCTTATCTTTCAGTTTTTAAGTCAATTTATCTGCTTCCGCACATATTAACATACGCTCAATTCTGGAAAGATAAAAATACCCCATCAGAGGAAGCAATCATAAAGAAGATTTTGGATTTTGCGGGTCAAGCTATTCTCCAAAGCACCCGAAGGCCAGACAAGGAAGAATGGATGGAAACTGACCAAGGAGAGATTCAACCTGGAAATAAGGAGGAATTTCCTGACAGTGAGAACAGTCCACCCATGGAGCAGAAGTTGCCTTCGGAAGTTGAGGGAACTTCATCCCTGGAAGCTTTCAAGAAGAGACTGGACTGCCATCTGTCAGAAATCCTGCCACCATGGTATAATGTGATTACATTGTCCATAAATATAAAGTCATTCCTTTATACATACATATTTGCCATCATATATATACATCATCATATATCTATTCTATCCCACCTTTTCTGGACCCAATCGTACCATAATTTCCAACTGTTATAAAATTCTGAATCTTTTTTACCATTGATCAATCTAGTTAATCTATCTGGTTCCGCACACTCATTAATTTTATATATTATTTTCAAATCAGCCTTGGTAGTACAGTGGTCTAAAGCGCCCTGTTATTAAGACCAGCTGCCTGCAATTACTGCAGGTTCGAATCTCGCCAGGCTCAAGGTTGACTCAGCCTTCCATCCTTTCTAAGGTAGGTAAATTGAGGACCCAGTTTGTGGGGGGCAATAAGCTGACTTTGTATAAATATACAAAAGGATGAAGGCTATTGCTTAGCACATTGTAAGCCACCCTGAGTCTCCGGAGAAGGGCGGCATATAAATCAAATTAAAAAAAAAAAAAATCCATCGGTAAGTATTGATTTTTCCACTCCTGCGCATACACTAATCTTGCTGCAGTAATAACGTGAATCAACAAGAACCATATATCTGATTTAACATTCAAAGGTTTTGCCCCCAATAGGAAAATCTCGGGCCTTAATTCCAAATTAATCTGTGTAATTTCCAAAATCCATTGCCGTATTTTTTTCCAATATTTAACCGCCTGCGGGCAGGTCCACCATTGGTGAAAATAAGTTCCATTACTGTAACCGCACTTTCAACAGCAGGCAGATGTCCCGGGAAACATTTTAGCTAGTCTCGCAGGAGGGAGATGCCACCGGTAGACCATTTTATATATGTTTTCTTTGTATGAAGAAGCCATGGTTAATTTCATATTTTTCAACCAAATCTGTTCCCATTGCTGGAAGTCAAGGGGATATCCAAAATTTTGCCCCCATGCTATCATACAATCCTTCACTACATCTTTTAATGACTCCATAATACCTTGCAGGATGGAGTTTGGGCAACCAAATTTAGCTGAGGGTTTACTGGCATCCGGTGTGCCCAGAGAGAGAAATATCTGCCTCTACCTAGGATCGATGACCTACAAGGTCCCTTCCAACTCTGTTAATCTTAATCTAATCTATTTTAAAGTTGCCAAGGTTGGAAAACACTGTGCTGCAGAAACAGAAATGAAAGTTTTTTGACCAAGGATCCAAGATCGGAGATCCCACCGCTGTCAGGGACTCTTAAATCAAGAGAGGAACCCCGATTCTCCCTCCTCATAGGCTGAAATCGGTTTGAAGCAGGGTGGATCTGATTTAAATCGAGTCGATTTAAATCGCAATTTAAATCATGATTTAAATCACTGGTAAAAAGGCTTGATTTAAATCAACTCGATTTAAATCATAATTTTTCAAGAGCAACCGTCATCTCTGCTCCTCCTTTGACCCGCTGTTGGCTCACTGATAGTCCCAGCGTTGCAGAATATACAGCCTCCTGCTACATAACTAAACTCCGTTTCATGCTGAATAAACTAAATTATTTATGTATCTTAAATAGAAAACTATCTTACGATAGATTTTTACCCCCAAAGTTTTTTATTAAAATAAATTCGATAAAAATAAAAAAAAAATCCGATTTAAATCAAAAAAATCCGATTTAAATCAAAAAAATCTGATTTTTTTTATTTATTTTTTTTAAAAATCATTGATTTTTATCCACCCTGGTTTGAAGCCATCTGCCAGCTGGTTGTCTTACTTCAAGTAACACGTGAAATAACAGCTTTGTTATGTAAGGCCCGCTGGAAAACCTGACGATTTTGACGGGAGGAAGGTCAGGAGAGGTGCCTCCCCCTCGTATAAATATAGCGCTCCGAGCAAACAAAATTGTCTTGTTCACAACTGTTGGTGTTAAATCACACACTTGAAGTGACTCACCGGTTGAGGCAAAACTGCACGGAGAGTTTTCTCGGCAACGGGCGGCATTGAGCAAAAGGGAAAAAGAAGAAGCAAAGTGGACACTCTCTCTCTCCTGTGGTTCGGCTGGCCCTAGTGAGCCAGCCACAAAGCTGATAAAGAGTTGTCAGCGCTTGGATGGGAGACCACCAGGAGAAGCAAAGAAGGCAAGTTAGAAAACGGCATTTTCTAACCTGCATTCCTGACCTCTCCGGGTGCTAACTGCAGGTTAGCAGGGTTCCAGTATTTGAGGGGTTGCCACAAAGAAGAGGGGGTCAACCTATTTTTCAAAACTCCTGAAGGCAGGACCAGAAGCAACAGATGGAAGCTACCTAGAACTATGGAGGAATTTCCTGAGAGTGAGAACAATAAATCAGTGGAACGACTTGCCTCCAGAAGTTGTGGGTGCTTCATCCCTGGAGGTTTTAAAGAAGAGATTAGACAATCATTTCCAACTCTGCTCTTCCGTCAAAAGGAAAATATTTCCATTCTTCAGAACTGAACTGCTATGCAATGAAGGCAGAATATTATTCCTACAAGCCAGGGGTGAAATCCAAATTATTTTACTACCGGTTCTGTGGGTGTGGTTTGGTGGGTGTGGTGTGGCTTGGTGGGCGTGGCTTGGTGGGTGTGGCATGGGAAAGGTACTGCAAAATCTCCATTCCCACCCCACTCCTGGGGGAAGGATACTGCAAAATCTCCATTTCCACCCCACTCCTGGGGAAGGATACTGCAAAATCTTCATTCCCACCCCAATCCAGGGGAAGGATACTGCAAAATCTCCATTCCTACCCCAATCCAGGGGAAGGATACTGCAAAATCTCCATTCCTACCCCACTCCAGGGGAAGGATACTGCAAAATCTCCATTCCTACCCCAATCCAGGGGAAGGATACTGCAAAATCCCCATTCCCTCCGCACTCCTGGGGGAAGGATACTGCAAAATCCCCATTCCCACTCCACGGGGAAGATACTGCAAAATCTCCATTCCCTCCCCACTCCTGGGGGAAGGATACTGCAAAATCCCCATTTTCTCCCCTCTCCTGGGAGAAGGATACTGCAAAATCTCCATTCCCACCCCACTTCAGGGGAAGGATACTGCAAAATCTCCATTCCCTCCCCACTCCTGGGGGAAGGATACTGCAAAATCTCCATTCCCTCCACACTCCAGGGGAAGGATACTGCAAAATTTCCATTCCCACTCCACTCCAGGTGGAAGATACTGCAAAATCTCCATTCCCTCCACACTCCAGGGGAAGGATACTGCAAAATCCCCATTCCCACCCCACTCTGGGGACAGCCAGAGGTGGTATTTGCCGGTTCCCCCGAACTGCTCAAAATTTCCGCTACCGGTTCTCCAGAACCTGTCAGAACCTGCTGGATTTCACCCCTGCTACAAGCGTACGCTACAATGCTTGAGCTGCAGCTAACGTCTTGTCATCCTTCCATTTAAGATGTTTTAAGGTGTTCCATTTAAAATGTTTTTCAGATCTTCTTGAAATGTTTGGTGCCGGGTTTTCTTTGGCCTTCCTCTTTTCTCCGACCATCTGGTGGTATCCAACTGATTGCGGTCTTTGCTGGACATTGCTAACTCATGAGGAACACAGGTTCCAGCGAAGCGTATTCGTGGTTCCGTCACTATCTCAGAGAATCATTGAGAATTACAGGTAATGCTTGACTTAACGACCACGATGGCGCCTAAAGTACCTGTTGCTAAGCGAGACGGTTGTTAAGTGAGTTTTGCCCCATTTTACTCCCTTGCTTGCCACAGTCGTTAAACGAATTGCTGAACTTTTTCAATCGATCAGACGATTGTGAAGTGAATCTGGATTCCTCATTGACTTTGCTTGTCAAAAGATCGCCAAAGAGACCCTGGGACACTCCAACCCGTCATAAACATGAGTCAGCGTCCGAATTTTTATCACATGACCAAGGGGATGCTGCAAAGGTCTTAAGTCAATAGGGGATGCCAGATTCGCCATACAACCCTGTGACTACAGTAGTGGCCAAAATGGTGGAAGCCTTTTGGGAAAAGTGTATTTTCTAAAACTAGCTAATAGCGCCACTTTCTTTTGGAATAGATCCATAAAATGATATTTCAATGGAAAGATAATTTGATCACGAATGTAATGCAATAACTTTGATGACGGATTTGCTGTTAGAATAGGAGTGACAGTATAAAGAAGAAAAGGGAAACACGTAAAAAAAAGAGAAATACAAAAATGATCACCATAGGAAAAACGAGATATACAAAAATTATCCCCATGTCAGTTAATTCTTAATTGGGTAACCTTTAGCATGAATTACAGCCTTACAACGTCTTCCCATGGAGTGAACCAAGTCTTTGAGTTCTGCAGCTGTTCTAATGTGAAACCAAGATGGAATGATGGCTTCTATTAACTGGGTTTTATTGCTGAGTCGCTTCTGACTAACAAGTTTCTTTAATCGGCTCCATAGATTTTCAATTGGGTGAAGGTCTGGGCTATTCCCAGGCCATTCCAGCAGTGGAATAGGATTATCTTGAAACTCCAAAAGTAAAAGTGGTGCTACTAGCCACCAAATCTCAAAAATACACTTTTCCCAAAAGGTTTCCACAATTTTGGCCACTACTGTAACTTAACGGCTGTGCTGATTTACTGTGGCAAAAACGGCAGTAGAAAGCGAGACAGATGTCCCTTAACAACTGTCTCGCTTTGCAACAGAAATTTTGGGCCCCAATTGCGGCCATTAAGTCGACGACTTTCTGCAATACGGACTTCTTCACTCTTTGGTACGATTGAGGAAGTCAACCGCTGGGCCTTGGACGCAGGGATGAATTTGCATTTGCCGTCTGCATGTTTTGTAGAAAAAGGAAGCGAAGGCTCACTGGCATTTCTTAAAAATTCTGCCTTTTGGGGTTTGTTTCTTTGTTTGGGGTTTTTTTGCAATCTCTACAGTTGAATTTCATTAGAAGGCTTTTCCCGCAGCATCAGATGCGGCATTGTAGCTGGATCCAAGGTCTTTTTTTCCCTTTTCCGGATGCAAAGAAAAATATTGGAATTTATTTTCTGGGTTGCAGAAAAGTTGGAATTGCGGGGATGAGGCACCCAAAGGAATTTTTTTTTTAAATTATTGTGGACTTACGACCACAATTGAGCCCAGCATGTCTGTTGCTGAATGAAACGTTGGCTAAGCGAGTTTGCTCCGTTTTATGACGATTCTGGCCACATTTGTTAAGAGAATCACTCCAGTTCTTAAATTGGTAGTAGGGTTGTGAAGCGAATCTGGCTTTCCCCATTGAGTTTATTCCAGCAAGCCGGCCTGGCCTAATTTTTTCTCCCCTTTCTTTTAAATTTTAAATTTTAATTTGTTTTAAATTTATTGGGATTTTAATTGTCGTGGGCCAATATTATTTAATTTGGTTTTAAATTGTTCTTAACTTTTGTATTTCTGTATTTTATCTTGTGCCTGTTCACCGCCCTGAGTCCTTCGGGAGTAGGGCGGTATACAAATTTAATAAAACATAAACAAACAAAACAGTTTGCTGGTCAGAATTATGTAAAAATCGATCATGTGACCTCCGGAATACTGCAACCGTCATAAATATATGCCAAGGCTTCCAATTTTGATCATGTGACACACACACACACACCCAGAAGCTGCAAGGGTTATAAGTGTGAAAAACGGTCGTCCCTGCAGTGACTCACTTAACAACGGTGGCAAGAAAGGACGTAAAATGGGGACAAAACTCACTTAACAACTGTCTTGTTTAGCCATGTTTTGGGCTCCATTGTGGTTGTAAGCCGAGGACTATCTATACTGGAAAAGTCATAAAAATCACGATTTCACAACCCTCACCAGTTACGACCGTGATGGCTAGGCTTTACGTCTGTCATAATTTGAGGATTACCTGTACTTTGGAGTCAAAACTCTGAATGCTGGTTAGAAAGTGGCTGGGTTAGGGAAAGGGGGCTGCTTTAATATAGGGCTGGGGTGTTTTTTGGGGGGGGGTCCCTGCTTGGCTGCTGGGACCCCCACTCCCCCTGAACCGCACTGGATGGGTCTTTGACCAGATCCAGCTTCAGGACAAGCCTTATGGGTATGCAACGCCCCCACTTTCTGTCCTTTTCACCAAGTAACCGGAAAAACATGATCTCATTGTTTTGATTATTCATGATTGTGTGGACTCATCCATGCAGTTTTTTTGGCAGCCACACAGAAGGGGGTTTGCCAATGTCTCCTTTCCCAACTCTTTTTGCGGCTTCAAATTCGGCCTACCATTTCAGGCCCTCCCTGCTCTTCTCCCAGCCAAGCATTCGGGAGCACCGTTACAGGTGGTCCTCGAGATTTGACGGGCTCCCCTGCGGTTGTATCTCGAGGATTAGCTGTAACTACTGTAGAACTGACTCTGCTTGGCGTCTGGGGCAGAATTGAGTTCCACTAAACTCAAGGGGTGGGGAACGATGGCCCTTTTATGACTCGTGGACTTCAACTCCCAGAATTCCTGAGCCAGCATGGAATTTCCCCCAAGGAATTCTGGGAGTTGAAGGCCACGAGTCATAAAAGGGCCATAGTTCCCCATGTTGGCTCAGGAATTCTGGGAGTTGAAGTCCACGAGTCACAAAGGGGCCATGGTTCCTTGTGTTGGCTCAGGAATTCTGGGAGTTGAAGTCCACGAGTCATAAAAGGGCCATTGTTCCTCGTGCTGGCTCAGGAATTCTGGGAGTTGAAGTCCATGAGTCATAAAGGGGCCATCGTTCCTAATGCTGGCTCAGGAATTCTGGGAGTCGAAGTCCACCAGTCACAAAGAGTCTGTCGTTCCTCATGCTGGCTCAGGAATTCTGGGAGTTGAAGTCCATGAGTCATAAAAGGACCATGGTTCCTCGTGTTGGCTCAGGAATTCTGGGAGTCGAAGTCCACGAGTCACAAAGGGGCCATCGTTCCTCATGCTGGCTCAGGAATTCTGGGAGTCGAAGTCCATGAGTCATAAAAGGGCCATTGTTCCTCATGCTGGCTCAGGAATTCTGGGAGTCGAAGTCCACCAGTCACAAAGAGGCCGTCGTTCCTCGTGCTGGCTCAGGAATTCTGGGAGTTGAAGTCCACGAGTCATAAAAGGGCCATCATTCCTTACCTCGGCATTAAAATTTGAAAGAGAATGCTGTTTATTTTTCTTCTTCTCTGTTTCATGACTATTTGGAATAGCATTTCTCAACCTTGGCAACTTTATGAGAGGTGGACTTCGAACTCCCAGAATTCCCCCAGGCAATGGGAGGGGGTGACTTCAACTCCCAGAATTCCGCCTAACTAGAAGGTTGGCTAAAGGATTCTGGGAATTGAAGTCCATATTTCTTAAAGTTGCTTTAGAAATATGCTTCTCAAATAAGGGCTGATCAAACAAATATAGATACAATTAGTTCTTGACTTACAACCATTTCTTTAGTGACCATTCAAAGTTACAACGGCATTGAAGAGAGTGACTTATGACCAGTCCTCGTACATACGACCGTCACGACATTCCCACTGCCACGTGATCAAAATTCTGGCATTTGGAAACTGGCCTGAATTGACGGCAAGTTTGCAGCTTCCCGGGATCATGTGATTGCCATTCGGGAACTTCCCATCCACTTTCTAATAAACAATCAATGGGGCAAGCCGGATTCATTTAACAACCGTGCGACTCACTTAACAACTTAACATATTAACAGCCATGTGGTTCACTTAACAACGGTGGCAAAAAAAAAAAAAAGCAAATGCAACTCAATTTAGCAACTCTCAATGTTTAGCAACAGAAATTCTGGTCCCCATTGAGGTCGTAAGTCGAGGACTTCTTGTAATGAGTGTAAATCGCTCCTGTTTCATGTTGCAGATTCTTTTTCTGCTGTCAACAAAACCTGAATCTGGTTTTTCAGGCTGCCTGTTTTTCTGCTGCAACATCGGTCTGAGTCAACCATCGATGGAGGTCCCTGAAGGACTGAGGTATCTTTGCTTGAAAAGGGAAAGACTAACCGGAATGTCAATGACTCCATGAATAATCCTTTTCTCTCAAGATTAATGGTCTTCTTTGATAAGAGAGTATTTGTTAGCTCAGGGTTGAACTGTGGGTCCTCTCCAAACTTGGTGTGTTTCTTTCAGACGTTTCATTACCAAACTAGGTAACATTATCAGTGCTGGAAGGGAGTGGGGCTTGTGGTGTAGAGCAGTGGTGGGTTTCAAATTTTTTTTACAACTGGTTCTGTGGGGGGATGGCTTGGTGGACGTGGCATGGTGTGGCTTGGTGGGCATGGCAGGGGAAGGATACTGTAAAATCTCCATTCCCACCCCACTCCAGGGGAAGGATACTGCAAAATCCCCATTTCCTCCCGATCAGCTGAGACTCGGGAGGCAGAGAATAGATGGGGGCGGCGTCAATCAGAATTTTTACTACTGGTTCCCTGAATTACTCAAAATTTCCGCTATCGGTTCTCCAGAACTGGTCAGAACCTGCTGAGACCCACCTCTGGTGTAGAAGAGGAGGACTGCAGTATCCCTAGTCCGCGGTGAGTTTCACATTATTATGTCACTACCGATTCGCCCCGCGTGCACCCTGTGTGCGCGCGGGCCTGCCTTCCGTGCGTGCACTTTGCTCATGCGTGCGCCTTTTGCACATACGACTGGCCTGAAAAACGTGCATAAATAGGATGACATAGAGCCGGAGTGGGCCCACCTGCAATTTCCGTAACCGGTTCGGGCGAATACCACCTCTGCCCCTAGTGCTCTCTAGGTTTGGTGGTTTTCTTGCAGACATTTAATGACCAAACTAGGTAATATCATCAGTGCACCTCTACCACTTGAGCCCCAGAGAGCACAAACAATAACGATGCTCCAGAAAGTCCCACTTTAGACAAATGGATTGAGAGCTGATTTGTTTTAATTTTCCCAACTTCCTTGAAATGACACGCAATCCATTCGATCCAAGTTTGTTCCTGAGCTGTAAATACCCATCCATTGAATCACTTCTGGTGAGTAATCCGGGTTTAAGGATGAGCAGGAAGGAAACTTCTATAAACTTAGTCCCTTGGTGTTTCTCACTGATGAGCTACAGATGGCTTGGTTTGGAAAACAGGTGCATGTCAGAAGCAGGATTGCAGGATCAAACCGTGGTTTATTTTAAGCCTTGCATTTTATTTATCACTAAGGCCAATCAAATGCCAGCCTTGCATTTTATTTATCACTAAGGCTCGCAAGCAAAATATTGAGATATGCTATGCCCTTAGCTGCTACAGATTGCTCCTTGGCTTACAACAGGGGTCAGATCTGGCCTGCAGGGTGCTTAGATCTGGCCCATCGGGCTGCCCTGGAAATAGCAAAGGACTGGCCCGCGTGGTGCCTCTGCCAGCAGAAACGGAGCTCCATTTTTGCTGGCAGAGGTTTGCAGGTGTCAACCCTGTGGGCATTTTGGGGCTTCATTGCTGCCAACAACTGGAGCTGTGGGAGAGGGAGGGGGGGAAGTAGAGATAGCTGGGGTGCTGTAGCCAAAATAAAATACTTTCTCTTGGGAACCGAGGACATTCCCACCAGGTGTCCAGAAGGAGGGGGCTGGACAGGAGTGAAATTCACCTACCTACCTCTCCTACCGGTTAGCAAATGTGTGTGCACATAGATATAAGATAGATAGATAGAGAGATAGATGGATACCCTGTTTTCCCCAAAATAAGACACCCCCTGATAATAAGCCCAATTGGGCTTTTGAGCGTATGGCAATAAGGCCAAGCGCTTATTTCAGGGTTCAAAAAAATATAAGACAGGGTCTTATTTTTGGGGAAACATGGTAGATGATAGATATGGATAGTTAGATGATAAATAGATGAGATGATAGATAGATAGATAGATAGATGATACATAGATAGATAGATAGATAGATAGATAGATAGATAGATAGACAGACAGACAGACAGACACCCTGTTTTCCCCAAAATAAGACATTCCCCTGATAATAAGCCCAATCGGGCTTTTAAGCGCATGGCAATTAGGCCAAGCGCTTATTTCAGGGTTCAAAAAAATATAAGACAAGGTCTTATTTTTGGGGAAACACAGTAGATAGATAGATATGGATAGGTTTTTTTTTTTTTTTTTAAATTTGATTTATATGCCGCCCTTCTCCGGAGACTCAGGGCGGCTTACAATGCGTTAAGCAATAGCCTTCATACTTTTGTATATTTTATACAAAGTCAGCTTATTGCCCCCACAAACTGGGTCCTCATTTCACCTACCTTAGAAAGGATGGAAGGCTGAGTCAACCTTGAGCCTTGGAGAGATTTGAACCAGCAGAAATTGCAGGCAGCTGTGTTAATAACAGGGTGCACTAAACCACTGTACTATCAAGGCTCTAGTTAGATGATAAATAGATAGATGGATGGATGGATGGACGGATGGACGGACAGAGATAGATGGTAGATAAATACATGGATGCAAGATCAATGATAGATGGGTGGATGGATGGACAGATGACGGATGGATTGAAGATAGATGATAGAGATAGATAGATGGATGATAGAGATAGATAGATAGATAGATAGATAGATAGATAGATAGATAGATAGATAGATAGATAGGTAGGTAGGTAGGTAGATAGATAAATAGATAAATAGATAGATGATAGACAGACAGACAGACAGACAGATACTGTAGATAGCTTCATTTTCCTCTTGTAAGAGGCCTGTGCTTATTTTATAAAATATTTTTAAAATGTATTATGCTCCCTTTGTTTGGTTTAAAACAAAGGCATATTTTCAAAAGGCCCGTTATCTCTGAATGAACAGATAACTAAGCAGGCCAGACAACCGACTCCTTCAGATTTTTCTGACTACCGTAGTAAACTAAAATAACCTTCTACAAAATCGGCTCCTGAAATTCCAAAGCCCCCATTCCCAGTTCTTTTTGCATCCCCCCCACCCCACCCCCGGAGGCAAAGAGGAGCTAAAACAAAGCAAGGAGCGACCCCACCCCAGCCCACCTCTCCCCGGAGGCAAATTAGCAAGGAAAACTGTCAGAAGCCATGAATAGCTGGCAGGGCTGATTAATCAACATTCTCAGCAGGATGAGGACACCGTCCGTCCCCCACTACAATGGCCTGGGGGGGAGGATCTGATTGTGGAGGTTGTCAGAAGATGTTAGTTCACAAACTGGGAGGAAGGGAGGGAACTGGAAGGTTCCAGAAAGAAGCCCTCAACCAACCAACCAACCAACCCTACGAGATGCTCCTAGGTTTCCTTTCCTTCTGATTTTCTTCCTGACAAAGCCCTCCAAGATCATTCACACGCATCATCGGATGAAGAGAAGAGAAGAGAAGAGAAGAGAAGAGAAGAGAAGAGAAGAGAAGAGAAGAGTTGGAAGGGACCTTGGAGGTCTTCTAGTCCAACCCCCTATTTAGGCAGGAAACCTTACACCACTTCAGACAAATGGTTATCCAACATCTTCTTAAAAACTTCCAGTGTTAGAGCATTCACAACTTCTAGAGGCAAGTAGTTCCACTGATTAATTGTTCCAACTGTCAGGAAATTTCTCCTTAGTTCTAGGTTGCTTCGCTCCTTGATTAGTTTCTACCCATTGCTTCTTGTCCTACCCTTGTAGTCCCTTTTCCTTCCTTCCTTCCTTCCTTCCTTCCTTCCTTCCTTCCTTCCTTCCTTCCTTCCTTCCTTCTTTCCTTCCTTGTAGTCTTTTTCTCTTCCTTCCCTTCCAACCCCCTGCCCAGGCAGGAAACCCTACACCACTTCAGACAAATGGGTTTCCAACATCTTCTTAAAAACTTCCAGTGTTGGACCATTTACAACTTCTGCAGGCAAGTTGTTCCACTGATTGATTGTTCTCACTGTCAGGAAATTTCTCCTTAATTCTACGTTGCTTCTCTCCTTGATTAGTTTCCACCCGTTGCTTCTTGTTCTACACTCAGTTGCTTTGAAGAATAGTTTGACTCCTTCTTCTTTGTGGCAGCCCCTGAGATATTGGAAGACTGCTATCATGTCTCCTTCTCTTCATCAAACTAGACATACCCAGTTCCTGCAACCGTTCTTCAAATGTTTTAGCCTCCAGTCCCCTCATCATCTTTGTTGCTCTTCTCTGCACTCTTTCCAGAGTCTCCACATCTTTTTTACAAAATGGCGTCCCAAATTGGATGCAGGATTCCAAGTGTGGCCTTATAAAGTGGTATGAACACTTCACGTGATCTTGATTCTGTCCCTCTGTTGATGCAGCCTAGAACTGTGTTAGCTTTTTTGGCAGCTGCTGCATACGGCTGCATGAAGTGGACTGAGGTTCCATCGAAGCTGATGCTATGATGATACCTATGCTTAGTCCTTAAGGTGGCAAGCTACTTGATTTTCAGTTAAAACGATAATGGGGTGAAATGCTCCCGGTTCGGACTGGTTTGGAGAACCGCTAGCAATGGCGGCGCGAGGAATTAACCTGTTTTTTACCCTCTGTGCATGCACAGAAGGGTTTGCACAGGCACAGAGGGTCCCCCGTGCGCATGTGATGCATGCATGCGCGAATCGAGCGCGTGCACTTCCGAACCGGTTGGGAAGGTAAGTAGATTTCACCCCTGGTTCAATGTACATAAATAAAATTGCATTTACAAATATACATATACATATACATATACATATACATATACATATACATATATATATATATATGTTTTCAGAGGTTTTCGCGGGTATTTGTATGTAGGTCTTTGGTTATTCAGGTTTTCTCCCGCGTAAAATTGGAAGTGTCTTGGCGACGTTTCAACGAAGTCTCATTCATCATCTTCAGGCTGGTGTTTTCGGCTTCGTGCTTCTAGGAGCAATGTGAGATCACAGCTGTTTCTTCCTTTTAACTGCTAGTGGGGGTGTGAACTGATTGGGTGGGAGCTTGGCTGTGTTCTGATTGGGTGGAGGTGTGTTCTGATTGGTTGGGGGTTTGGCTGTGCTCTGATTGGATGGGGGGTTGGCTGTGCTCTGATTGGATGGGGGTGTGTTCTGTTTGGGTGGGGGCTTGGTTGTGCTCGTGTTAGTCTGAGTTGCAGGGGGATTTGAGCTGGTGAGCTGCATTGCTGTTGTTTGGCTCACAACAGATTGCTCCTAGAAGCACATTGCTCCTAGAAGCACGAAGCCGAAAACACCAGCCTGAAGATGACGAATGAGACTTCATCGAAACGTCGCCAAGACACTTCCAATTTTACGCGGGAGAAAACCTGAATAACCAAAGACCTACACACACACACACACACACACACACATAATTTTTCTCCATGTTTGTAACTCGGGGTTGAACTGTGGGGTTCTTGTCGCTCTCTGAGCTTGGTGGTTTTCTTGCAGACATTTCATTACCCAACTAGCTAACGTCATCAGTGGTAGAAGGGAGTGGGGTTTGTGGGGAGGAGGAGGAAGAAGACTGTGGGGTCCTTGGTGCTCTCTGAGTTTGGATGTTTTCTTGCAGACCTTTCATTACCCAACTAGGTAACCTCAGGACTACCCTACTTAGTCCTTAAGGTGCCAGGCTACTTAGTTTTCAATTAAAACAATAATAATTCAATGCATATCAAATAAAATTGCATTTATCGAAATTACTATTTTTCTCCAACACAAGAGAATATTTGTAGCTCCGGGTTGAACTGTTGGGTTCTTTCTGAGTTTGGTGGTTTTCTTGCAAACGTTTAATTACCCAACTAGGTAACGTTATCAGTGGTGGAAGGGAGTGGGGTTTGAAGAGGAGGAGGAGGAAGAGGAAGAGAAGGAAAAAGAGGAGGAGGAGGAGAACTGTGGGATCCTTGGTGCTCTCTGAGCTTGATCGTTTTTCTTGCAAACATTTTATTACCCAACTAGGTAACGTTATCAGTGCTGAAAAGGAGTGGGGTTTGTAGAGAGGAGGAGGAAGAAGAGGGAGAGGAGGAGGAAAAAGAGGAGGAGGAGGAGGAGAACTGTGGGATCCTTGGTGCTCTCTGAGCTTGATCGTTTTCTTGCAAACGTTTTATTACCCAACTAGGTAACGTTATCAGTGCTGAAAAGGAGTGGGGTTTGTAGAGAGGAGGAGGAAGAAGAGGGAGAGGAGGAGGAAAAAGAGGAGGAGGAGGAGAACTGTGGGATCCTTGGTGCTCTCTGAGCTTGATTCTTTTCTTGCAAACGTTTTATTACCCAACTAGGTAACGTTATCAGTGCTGAAAAGGAGTAGGGTTTGTAGAGAGGAGGAGGAGGAGGAGGAAGAGTCAAGGAGTGCTTGTAGATTATGCATAGAATCAAGAGAAGCGATCTGCAAATCTTTGCAGCGTTCAGTTCAACTAACACCCAGCTAGAATGTTGGAATTCAGAGCTATCAATTAACTAATTAAATGGACTACAACATGTTGATGGTAATTAACACACTTGGATTTCTTTCTTTTAAGTGGGTAATGCTAATGCATAAATAGCACTCTCCAGTAAGGAAGTGGTTCTCCGCCAGAAAATTGCGAGCAGCAAAAATTCAAGGCAAGCAGGGTTAGGAATCATCTATTTATAGGTAGTCCTCAATTTACGACCACAATTGAGTCCAGAACTTCTGTTGCGAAGCCAGAACCATTTGTTACGTGAGTTTTGCTCCATTTTACAATCTTTCTCGCCATAGTTGTTAAGTGAATCACGGCAGTTGTTAAGTTAGCAAGGCGGTCTTTAAGCACATGACACCCCGCCCCCCCAGGACACTGCCACCGTCATAAATATGACTCAGTTGTCAAACATCTGAATTTTGATCATGTGATCGTGGGGCTGTAATTGTGACAATAATAAGTGATCAGTCATTTTTTTTTCAGTAACTTTGAACAGTAACTAAATCAACTGTTGTAAAGTCGAGGACTACCTGTCCTTTGAACAATTGATTGATTGCTGTCAATCCTGTGTCAATTCTTCATGATCACTTTGGAAGATTCTGTCCAGAATGCTCTTTTAGGACATCCACGGTTGCAATCAAACCCGTCCACTTTGCAGTTTTATTTATATTGATATATCCCTGTATTGTTTTTATAAATAACTCAAGCAGTGGTGAAATTTAAAATTTGTTACTACCGGTTCTGTGGGCGTGGCTTGGTGGTGGTGGGGTAATGTGACTGGGTGGGCGTGGCCATTTATTTTATTTTTTTTAGTTTTAAAAGCATTTTTTCTACAATCTCTTCGGCGAAGAGGTTGTAAAAAAATGCTTTCAAAAGGCTCTGACGATCCTAGCAGAGTTGCCTGATCGGCAGAGGCTTTTTTTTTTCTTTTAAATGCCTCTGATGATCAGGCAACTCAGCTGGGATCGTCAGAGGTATTTAAAAGAAAAAAAGCCTCTGCCGATCAGGCAACTCAGCTGGGATCATCAGAGGCATTTAAAAGAAAAAGAGCCTCTGCCAATCAGGCAACTCAGCTGGGATCGTCAGAGGCTTTTAAAAGCATTTTTTCTACGACCTCTTCAGAGGTCGTAGAAAAAAATGCTTTTAAAAGCCTCTGACGATCCCAGCTGAGCCGCACGATCATCAGAGGCTTTTTTTTTTAACTTTTAAAAGCATTTTTTCGGCTGAAGACGTTGTAGAAAAAATGCTTTTAAAAGTAAAAAAAAAAAGCCTCTGATGATTGTGTGGCTCAGCTGGGGGGGGCGGGCAGGGATTTTTGCTACCGGTTCTCCGAACCACCCGTCTCCATTGCTACCGGATCGGGCGATCCGGTCCGAACCGGAAGCATTTCACCCCTGAACTCAAGGCAGAAAACATACTTAATATTTTTATTTATTTATTTTCATTAATTAAACTTATATACCGCCCTACTCCCGAAGGACTCAGGGCGGTGAACAGCCATAAAATAAAACATATAGATACAAAATTTAAAATAGAGATAAAACAAATTAAATAAATTTGGCTGAACCATTTTAAAACCCCAATAATTTAAAACCAAATTTAAAATTCCCATTTAAAAGAGGAAAATTTAGGTCAGGCCAGCTTGATGAAATAGGAACGTCTTAAGCGCGCGACGGAAGGGACGCAGATCCGGGATCCTCCGGATCTCCGGGGGGAGCTCGTTCCAGATAGTAGGTGCCCTCACAGAGAAGGCTCTCCCCCTGGGGGCCGCCAGTCGACATTCCCCACAACCCCCCTGTGAGGTGGGCTGGGCTGAGAGTGGCTGGCTCAAAGTCACCCAGCCGACTTTCATGGCTAAGGCGGAACTAGAACTCGCCGTCTCCTGGAGATTGGCCCCAAAATCACCCCGTCGGAGAGAGGGAGGGAAGTTACAGGAACATAAATGCCTAGTGATGGTTTTAGAAAACGCATTTTGAAGCAACAAGGGTGATATGATAAACGTATCCAATTATTCAGAGAACTGGTGGGATCCTGTTTATTGACGATGCTCGAGCCCAGCTAGACATGAATCTTGTCTGTTGGAGATCCTTTAATTTGGATTCTTGTCGCCAAGGGTCATTGCGCTCATTAGCCTCGTTATCTTGCTGTGATTCTCTTCGAGGACTGAATGGCTGACACGAGAATGTGATATATGTACGTCTTTATGCACCATTTTTGTCTCTCAAGTTAAAAGTCACAGAATTAATATATATAATATGAACTCAGGTGTGTAATGTTGCGGGTGCGGCAACGCTGGAGGTTTTCAAAAAGAGACTGGACAACCATTTATCTGAAATTGTAGAGGGTCTCCTGTTCGAACAGGGGGTTGGACTAGAAGACCTCAAAGGTCCCTTCCAACTCTGTTATTCTATTCCGTTCCGTTCCATTCCATTCCATTCCATTCCATTCCATTCCATTCTATTCTATTCTATTCCTATTCCTATTTTTACATGGTATTCTATTCTATTCCATTTCTATTCTATTCCTATTATTTCTTTCATTCTATTCTATTCTATTTATTTCTATTTTCTACATGCTATTCTATTCCTATTCCTATTCTATTCCTATTATTTCTTTTTCATTCTATTCTATTCTATTATTTCTATTTTCTACATCTATTCTATTCCATTTCTATTCTATTCCTATTATTTCTTTCATTCTATTCTATTCTATTCTATTCTATTCTATTCTATTCTATTCTATTTCTGTTTTCTACATGCTATTCTATTCTATTCTATTCTATTCTATTCTATTCTATTCTATTCTATTCCTATTATTTCTTTCATTCTATTCTATTCTATTCCTATTATTTCTTTCATTCTATTCTATTCTATTCTATTTCTATTTTCTACATGCTATTCTATTCCTATTTCTATTCTATTCCTATATTTCATTCTATTCTATTCTATTCTATTCTATTCTATTCTATTCTATTCTATTCTATTCCTATTATTTCTTTCATTCTATTCTATTCTATTCCTATTATTTCTTTCATTCTATTCTATTCTATTCTATTCTATTCTATTCTATTCTATTCTATTCTATTCTATTTCTATTTTCTACATGCTATTCTATTCCTATTTCTATTCTATTCCTATATTTCATTCTATTCTATTCTATTCTATTCCTATTATTTCTTTCATTCTATTCTATTCTATTCTATTCTATTCTATTCTATTCTATTCTATTCTATTCTATTCTATTCTATTTCTATTTTCTACATGCTATTCTATTCCTATTTCTATTCTATTCCTATATTTCATTCTATTCTATTCTATTCTATTCTATTCTATTCTATTCTATTCTATTCTATTCTATTCTATATTCTATTTTCTACATGTTATTCTATTCTATTCTATTCCTATTCTATTCCTATTATTTCTTTCATTCTGTTCTGTTCTGTTCTGTTCTGTTCTGTTCTGTTCTGTTCTATTCTATTCTAATTCTAATTCTGATTTCTACTTCCATTCCATCCAACTCCCCGTTCCCCCCCCCCCCCACTCTGCCTTTCCAGCCGGCCTCGCCCCTTCCCCTCCTCGCTGGGCCTCCCTCCCTCCTCCTCCCCCTCCTCCTTTGCCAAACGCCCTATTCAAAGCAGCGGGGCGGGTAGGTGGGGCTCCATCCGTTTGCGGGACATGCCCGTCAGCCAATGGCAGAGCCGGTCCGAGCGGCCGAGGAGGCGGGGCCTGGCGAGGTCCGCGGGGTGGGCAAAGGTAAGAAGCAGCCGGCGCGCCAGTCGCCGCTTAGCCGCCTTGCAGGACGGAGCTCCGCAACAGGAGCAGCAGCAGAAGGACGAAGAAGGGGGCGCGCCTAGCCCCGACGGGCCTGGGCGAGAAGGAGGCGGAGGACCAGGAACCGGCCGGTTCGGGCAAAGGCTGGCAAGCCGAGAAGCCGGTGAGTCTTGCGGGGGGAAGAAGGCAAGTTTCTCCCGGCTGGGCGTGGAGGGAGGGAAGGAGGCGGCGGGGACCGGGCAAGGCAAGGCAAGGCTCCGGGATCGCGATGCCCAGCCTGGGTGGGTAGGGAGGTAGGTCGGGCTCGCTTCCCACCGGGCAAGCTGCGATCCCGGCCAAAAGCAAGCAGGCAGACGGGGAAACAATGCCCGGCCGCCCCGATCGCGCTTGGGGCGTCCCTGCCCAGCCCAGCCCCTTGCCCAGCCGCGCTGGTTCGTTCATTCATTCGCCGCTCTGCTAACAAAGGCTCTTCGCTGCTGCCGCCGCTGCTGCTTTCCCTTAGCCAGCCCGAGGCGAGACAGGCGGCGCTGATCGGGCTCGGGATTGGGGAGAGCGCTGCCTTGCCTTGCCCTGCCCTGCCCTTGGGGAGCTTGTTTCTGGAGGTCCGGCTCCCAAGGAGCCCCGTGGAAGTTTTGGATTTGATGGACGACGGCCCTGTAAGGTAGGCTGGGGAGGGACAGAGAGAGAGAGAGACAGACACACACACACAGAGAGAAACAGAGACAGAGAGAGAAAGAAAAAGAGGGAGAAACAGAGACAGAGAGAGAGAAACAGAGAGAAAAAGAGACAGGGAGAGTGTCAGAGAAAGAGAAACAGAGACACAGAGAGACAGAGAGAGATAGAGAAAAAAGAGAAACAGTGACAGAGAGACAGACAGAGAGAGAAAGAGAGAGAGAAAAAAACAGAGACAGAGAGAGAAAAAACAGAAAGAGAGAGAAAAAGAGGGAGAGACAGAGAGAGAGAAAAAGAGACAGAGTGACAGAGACAGAGCGAGAAAGAGAAACAGGGACACAGAGAGAGATAGAAAAAAGAGAGAAACATGACAGAGAGACAGACAGAGAGAGAGAAAGAAAGAAAGAGAGAGACAGACAGAGAGAGAAAGAAAGACACACAGAGAGAAACAGAGACCCAGAGAGAAAAAATAGAGAAAAAGAGGGAGAAACAGAGAGAGAGAGAGAGAAAGAGAGAGAGAGAGAGAAAGAGACAGAGAGAGTGACAGAGACAGAGAGAAAGAGAAAGAGAAACAGGGACACAGAGAGAGATAGAAAAAAGAGAGAAACATGACAGAGAGACAGACAGAGAGAGAGAAAGAAAGAAAGAAAGAGAGAGACAGACAGAGAGAGAAAGAAAGACACACAGAGAGAAACAGAGACCCAGAGAGAAAAAATAGAGAAAAAGAGGGAGAAACAGAGAGAGAGAGAGAGAAAGAGAGAGAGAGAGAGAAAGAGACAGAGAGAGTGACAGAGACAGAGAGAAAGAGAAAGAGAAACAGAGACACAGAGAGACAGAGAGAGATAGAGAAAAAAGAAACAGTGACAGAGAGACAGACACAGAGAGAGAAAGAGACAGAGACAGAGAAACAGAGAGACAGACAGGCAGAGAGAGAGAGAGAAAGAGAGACGGACACAGAGAGAAAGAGAGAGGGAAAAAAGAGAGAAACAGAAACAGAGAGTGACAGAGAGAGAGAGAAAGAAAGAGAAACAAAGACAGACAGAGAGAGAGACACACACAGACACACAGAGAGAAACAGAGAGAGAGAGAGACAGATAGGGAGAGAGAGAGAAAAGAGAGTCTCAAAGTCACCCGCTCAAGTTCTCTACTGGGTCAGGGTGTGATGGGCAATGCAGGAATCCCGGTCCAGAAATCCGTTCCGCTGACTCCTCTTCTTAACCCATTTAAACCAGGGGGATTAGAAGGCCAGGATTTAATGAACTAGGTTGGTTTTAACCAGGGTTAATATATTTCTGCTGGCCTTGGGGATTTTCCCTCCCCCCCTCCCCCCCCCCCCCCGCAACTCAGCCTGTTTGGTTTAGTAGTTGATGGTGCGAAAGATTGTGTAATTTCCCCCCATTTGGAGAGAAGCTGCCCCTTAAATCTTAAAAATTTTCCATGGTTGGCTGGATTAAGCAGGGTTGGAAAGCAAAAAAGCGAGTTTTTGGGAGTGAGATGGGCAGGGTATAAATTAAATTAAATAATTAGATTAAATTACGCCATCAGATTAAATTAAAGAATTAAACGAAATGATTAAATTAAAGAATTAAATTAAACTAAATGATTAACAGAGTTGGAAGGGACCTTGTAGGTCATCTAGTCCAACCCTCCTCCCACCCAAGCAGGAGATTAAATAAAATAAAATAATCGAATTAAATTAATAAATGGAAGTGATGTGGTGAGTTTTGGGTTTGCCAAAGCTTGCACTGTGGATAAAACAAAAAGTTATTCAGGTTTGCCCAAACATATTTTAGCACCTCTGGTCATTAATAAACCCTTAGATCGATGGAATGATAGTTAAAGCTTCCTGTACATGGGCATGACCGGGATCATACATCATGCTAACCCGGTTCGATTAAACCATGGTTTCGGATTAGCCACACGCGAGACATTCCTCCACACAATTCATTTCCAAGCCACAGTGCTGAATTTCATAGTAGCCTCTTTTCCCCAAATAATTTATCTGAGAGTTTTGCCTAAATTAGCTCTTGTGTGTATTTCTCGAGCTAATCCGAATTCTGAAGAATTTGCATTTTGTAAATGCAACTTTGTGCATTTTCCAATGCTTTGGTTATGTTTGGGAACTTTAAATTCCCAAACGTAACCAAATGTAACCAAATTCTATAAAGGAATATAGAATCCTTTAGCAGGGGCTGATGATAGCGAAATAATCTTTAACCATTACAGTGCTTACAAAACGATTAGAATAATAATAATAATAATAATAATAATAATAATAATAATAATAATAATAACAACAGTTCCTAGGTCCTTGGTTAGGACTCGAGCTGCTAGCTATTAACCAGCCTCAAAGGCTGTGAATCTCACTAAAGATTAACCAATAATAATAATAATAATAATAATAATAATAATAATAATAATAATAATAATAATAAGTTTGGATTTGAATACAGCAAAAACCACTGGGAACATCAGGTTGAGAAAGTTTTCGAGAATGAGAAACTCAAGATCTTGTGGGACTTTAGGATTCAGACTGGCAGGCACTTGGTCCACAACACACCTGACATAACAATAGTTGAAAAGAAAAAAAATATGGTTCATTGACATTGCAATACCTGGTGATGCACGGATTGAAGATAAGCAGCAAGAAAAAATCACAAAGTACCGGGATTTGCAAATTGAAGTTGGGCGACTGTGGAAAAAGAAATTGTGTGTTGTCCCGATTGTAATTGGAGCCCTCGGAGCAATACCCAAAGGGCTACCCCGCTATTTAGAAATTCTAAATTTGCCGAACTTGAACATTTTGACTCTACAAAAAATCACCTTACTCGGAACAGCTTACATCCTCCGACGATACTTTAACAGTTCCTAGGTCCTTGGTTAGGACTCGAGCTGCTGAGCTGTTAACCAGCCTCAAAGGCTGTGAATCTCACTACAGATTAAATAATAATAATAATAATAATAATAATATAATAATAATAATAATAATAATAATATATTTTAAGAAGATACTTGGTTGATACTTAGGATGCTGGCAGCAACTTGTATCAACCATTAGCAACAGTCACTCGTATTTGTGACACATTTTTAAATAATTAGTTGACTGAGTTTCGTTTTTAATGAATAAAAGAGATAATAATAATGATGATGATGATGAAGATGATGCTGGTGGCAACCCTTATCAACCATCAGCCCCAGTCAGTAATATTTGTGACATTTTAAATGTTCTGTTGACTGAGTTTCATGTTTAATGAATAGAAGTTTATAATATATCATTATAATAATGATAATGATAATGATAATAATATAAATAATAAAAAATCTCCTGTAAAGAGTCTCCACTGATTTAATGCCCCCTGCCCAGAAGAGCAAGGATCAATGGAAATTATAGTGTTTTCCAACCTCAGCAGTTTTCAGATTTGTGGAATTGAGCTCTCAGAATTCCCTGAGGAATTCTGGGAATTGAAGTCCACATGTCTTAAAATTTGCTGAGAAACTTGCTTAAAACTTGAGAAAAATTGGTCTACTCCATCAGGTTGGGGGGTCAAAGGTCAAAGATTGACAGAGGCTCTATCCCTCTTGTACTTTAAACCTCTTTTTTTTTTTGCCGCAAACTCTTACTTTAAACCCACGAAAGATACAACTTTCCATAATCCTAATTATGCCAAAGTTTATGGCATCTTCCCCCATTATTCTGATACCATCAAGGGCCAGCATTGCAAAGCAGTCAGTCCTTGATTTACGACCATTCCTTTAGTAACTGTTCGGAGTTACAGCAGTACTGAAAAAAGTGACTTATGACCGGTCTTCACACTTACGACGATCAAAATTCAGACGCATAGTAAGTGGCTCATATTTATGATGGTCGCAGCATCCTCGGGGGGTGGGTGTCACCCGATCCCCTTTTGCGACCTGACAAGCAAAGTCCACAGGGAAGCCAGATTCACTTAGCAACCGTGCCACTAACTTAACAACTGCGGCGGTTCGCTTAACAACAGTGGCAAGTCAGGTCGTAAAATGGGGCGAAACTCACTGAACAGCTGTCTCGCTTAGCATCCTAAATATTGGATTCAATTGTGGTCATAGGTACAGATTTACCTGTACAGGTAGGTCTGATTTTATGATTATCATTGAGCCCAGAATTATGGTCGTAAGTCTTACCTGTTGGAAATTTTGGGTTCAGTTGCAGTCATAAGTAGAGAACTACCTGTAATGCATTAACTGAATCTGGCTCCCCCGTTGTCTTTACTTGTCCGCAAAAGGAGATCCCTTGACCCCGGGATAGTGCAACCATCATAAATACAGGTCAGTGGCCCACGTCAAAATTCTGATCATGTGACCATGGGGATGCTGCAATGGTCATAAGTGTGAAAAAATGGTCATAAGTGAAATTTTTTCCCCAGTGCTGTTTTAACAGCAAACGGTCCTTAAGCAAATGGTTGTAAGTCCGGGACTATTTGGGGTACATGATTTGCCCTTGGTTGGTACATAAGAAATCAATGCATCGTGGTTTGTGGGTTCGCAAATTATGTGGCATGCATCGGACCCACAAGCTGGTTAATCTTTGGGCAAGAGGGATTTTTAAAAAAATAAAATAAAATAAAATGAATGCAGAGCTCAGCTATTTTTAAACGCTTAGTGGAAGGAAAGCTTTATGGAAAGCTTTCTATCGCTCTCTGTTTAACGACGTGGGTGGCTTTGCAATCCAAAAGTTGACCGTCTTCCAGATGTGTGGACTTCAACTCCCAGAATTCTTGGCAGCCTCCCTGCTGCTCCTGCGGGAAAGGGCTTGGCTGAGCGGCTGAAGTGTGGCTGCCGCCTGTTTTTAGCCTTTGATTATTTCCTTCATGTCTGGGTTGCTGGTCATCTCCTCTTTAAATATACCAGCCAAGTCTGAATTGGCTTTAACCAGTTCAGCTAGGGAGCATCAAAACCTCTTTCTTCGAATTTCTCTTGCAAATCTGGCAAACGTTGCTTCTTGAGAAGGTTCCTTCTTTCAAGCATTGGTTAGAATTCGCTGAGATTTATTGGTTAGACTGAAATGAACCCTCTCTCTAAATCAGGGGGGGAGGGCGTCCAACCGGGGCAATTTTAAGATCTGTGGACTTCAACTCCCAGAATTCCCAAGCCAGCCATACTCCTTCCTTCCTTCCTTCCTTCCTTCCTCCCTCCCTCCCTCCCTCCCTCCTTCCTTCCTCTTTTCCTTCCTTCTTTCTTCCTTCCTCTTTCTCTCCTTCCTTCCTCCCTCCCTCTTTCCTCTTTCTCTCCTTCCTTCCTCCCTCCCTCTTTCCTCCTTTCCTCCTTCCTTCCTTCCTTCCTCCTTTTCTTTCTCCTTCTCCTCCCTCCCTTCCTTCCTTCCTCTTTCTCTCCTTCCTTCCTCCTTTCCTTCCCTCCCTCCCTTCCTTCCTTCCTCTTTCTCTCCTTCCATCCTCCTTCCTTTCCTTCCTCCTTTCCTCCTTCCTTCCTTCCTCTTTCTCTCTTTCCTCCCTCCCTCCTTCCTCCCTCCCTCCTTCCTTCCTCTTTCTCTCCTTCCTCCCTTCCTTCCTCCCTCCCTCCTTTCTTCCTTCCTTCCTTCCCTCCTTCCTTCCTCCCTCCCTCCCTCCTTTCCTTCCTCCCTCCTCCCTTCCTCCTTCCCTCCCTCCCTCTTTCTCTCCTTCCTCCCTCCCATCCATCCATGCTGGCTGGGGAATTCTGGGAGTTGAAGTCCACAGGTCTTAAAAGTTGCCAAGGTTGGAGACCCCTGTTCCAGAGCTTTTTCTGGCTTCAAATGCTGCCACGGTTTTCTGAATGAATTGTGGTGTTCTCGAGATTTTTTGGAAGGCCCATCCGTCTTGGTGGGTGGCTGGTGGCTCTGGTTAAGATCGAGGAATCCTGACAGGCAACGAGTTGGGTTTTTCATTGATGCCTCCTAACGAGAACCATGTGTGACATCCCAAGCGAGCAAGCAAGCTGCATTCATTTATTCTTCTTCCTTTCTTTTTTCCCTGCCCTCTCCCTGCTTAAGCCTCCCCTCTCAATTCCGCAAACCGGGTTTTTCCATCGAAGGAAGACCAGAATGCAAAAATGTTAAGTTTTTATCCTTGTGACCTGAGTATCCCTGATTGCTTGAATTTTAGTAATAAACCCTCTCGCGGACCATTGGAATACAGGTTGTCCTCGGCTGAACGACCATAAATGAGGCCAATATTCCAATTGAGCCAGTGATGGAATTCAGCTGGTTCTATCCGGTTTGGACGAATTGGTAGCGGCGGCTGTGGGAAGCTCCGCCCACCGACCCAGACATCATCACATCCCGTTTTTTACCCCCCGCGCATGCATGCTCACATTTGTAGCGAAGGTAAGTGAATACCACTCCTGAATTGAGCCCAATATTCCTGTTGCTAAGTGAGACAGTTGAGACATTTTACGACGTCCCTTGCCGCAGTTGTTCAGCGAATCCGTGCAGTTGTTAAGTTAGTAACACGGTTGTTAAGTGAGTCCGACTTCCCCGTGGACTTTGCTTGTCAGGTCGCATGACCTCTCCCCCCCACTCCCGATGCTACAACTGTCGTAAATACGAGTCAGTTGCCAAGCATCTGAATTATGATCGCGCAATCATGGAGATGCCGCAACGGTCGTAAGTGTGAAAAACTTGAGTGAACGGTCACTAAACGAACTCGGGTCACAAAAGGAGATCACGTGACACACATACACACCCTGTGACTGTTGTGGCCCCGCCCTCTGAGCCTATCTCATCGGAGGAAGAAAGCTCCGAACATGAGGAAGAGGAGTCAGCCAGGCCTCCCTCTCCAGGCCCCTCCCCTCTGGCACTGTCTCAGGTGCCGGCCGAGGGAGAGGAGATTAGCCAGGAGCCAGGTGTCTCGGATGAGAGCGAAGGAGAGCCGTCATTCCTAGACGCACGCCAACGAAGGCGTGATAAACGGTTGCAGCAGTTAAGGAGGCGTGCTAGGGATTAGAACTGAGTCACTGGACCACACCCCAGAGACTCTATAAGAGAGGGTGGTGGCTGGTAAAACTCCGTGACGAACAAAAACGAACTTTGGCTAGTCACTTGAACAACGTCTGAAGCTGCCGAAAGGGATATTGTTTAGCTGGACTATTTGCAATGCGTATGTAATTTTATGTTATCTGTTGCAGTAAAAGCTCTTGGCAGACGGTGATTATATTGCTGCCAAGTTTGAGATAACGACCTGTGTGCGTGCCAAGTACTTTCTTAACCCTCGGCTGGCTGTGTTTGTGTGTGTGTGTGGACAGGGACAGATCAGTGACGCTGCAACCGTCATAAATATGAGTCAGTTGCCAAGCGGCTGAATTTTTATTATGTGACAGCAATGGTCGTAAATCTGAAGACTGGTCCTAAATCACTTTTTTCAGTGGTGGTGTAACTTTGAATCATCACTTAAAAAAAACAGCTGTAAATCAAGGATTACCTATATCTAAAGGTAATCTGCTTGGCAACTGATTCACATTTATGACGGTGAGCCCAGTGTCCTGGGCTCACATGATCTCCTTTTGCGACCTTCTGACGAGCAGATTCATTTAATGACCGTGTGACTAATTTAAGAACGGCAGTGGTACACTTAACAACCGTGGCAAGAAAAATCATAAAACGGGGCAAAACTCACTTAACAAATGTCTCACTTAGCAACATAAATTCTGGGCTCACTTCTTGTAAGTCGAGGACTACCTGTAATGCAGTGGGGGGAGTTGGGTTTCTAGGCTGCCCAGTGGAATAGCTACCTCGATTTTCTCTATATAATATTATTATTATTATTATTAATAATAATAATAATAATACTAATAATAATAATAACAATTGCAAGATAGTTTCAACCCGCTGAATCAGGTTGACAATTGCAGGGACTTAAATTGCCTTTTTCACACAACTAACTGGAATTAGGGAGACAATATTTTTATAAGCTTTCTCTCCACAATGAGCAGTTATCCTGTTACGAAAGACGAATTGCTCAAGTTGTGCGAATGGCTGCAGGCGTCCTGGTTGTGAGGCGTACTCAGTGCATCACACAATTGTTGCTGTGTGTAACTTTCCGGTTGGTCTCTCTTTAGCACAGGGTTTCTTAACCTTGGCAGCTTTTAAGTTGGGGGGACTTCAATTCTCAGAATCCCCCAGGAAGCGGTTAGAGTCCTAACATCTTAAAGCAGGCCAGCTAGGGAATTCTGGGAGTTGAAGTCCATACATTTTCCCCCTGTGAAGGATATATAATTTGTATACTGTTTTTGGGGGGACTGTTGTTCTTTTTAACTGTTGTGAGTTGTCCAGAGTCACTTAGAGACGAATAAATTGAATAAATGAATGGGTGGATAGAAACTCACAGGATATTTTTGGGGCTTCTCTCATTTTCTCAGCCCAGGCCTTCCTCGCAGGTTTATTGAGAGGATAAAATTAAGGGAACCTGCTTGGGACCTTGGGAAAAAAAGACGATATAATCGATCAATAAAGTTTGGGTGTTCTTTATAGACTTCTAATGAGATGCCTGGTTCTTTTTCGCATCCCAGAAGTAAATATGTGAACATTGCTGTAGTTTTAATTTGGTAAAAATATGCGAAATGAGGGGTGGGTGTAATTTTATTCAAAGGAAATCATCAAATCTTTTGAAATCTTTACTAAAAGTCGATTCATCCCAAAGCACGTGTGAAATTCGGTTTTCACCGATTATCTCTTTCGATTGGGAGATTTTTCTTTCCTTCCCTTCCTTCCTTCCTTCCTTCCTTCCTTCCTTCCTTCCTTCCTTCCTCCCCTCCCCTCCCCTCCCCTCCCCTCCCCTCCCTTTCTCTTCCCTTCCCTTCCCTTCCTTTCATATATATTACATTTTATGAACTGGAAAATGATACAACAAGGCTGCCTTTGTGGGTGGAAATACGCAGGACGCAATTTTCACTCTTGGTGACTGTTTGAATTTCCTCTCCTTGTGGTATCCCCCATAACGAATTGCTGACGCCAAGTGGGTTTAGGTTGGCAGATCTGAGAAACTGCACGGCTTCCTGATCTGAATTCATTTTCCTAATTTACTAATTTAACAAATTCAACACAAGCCAGGAATAGGGAGGGAGGGAGGGAGGAAGGAAGGAAAAGAAGAGGGAGGGAGGGAGTGAAAGAAGGAAGACAAAAGGAAGGAGGGACGGAAGGAAAGGAGGGAGAGGGAAGGAAGAGAAAAGGGGAAGGAGGGAAGGAAGGAAAGGAGAGAGAGAAGAGGAGGGACAGAGGGAAGGAAGAGAAAAGGGGATCTAGGCAGAGAGGGAAGGAAGGAAGAGAAAGAAGAGGGAGGGAGTGAAGGAAGGAAGAAAAAGGGAAGGATGGAGGGAAGGAAGGGAGAGGGGAGGAAGAGAAAAGGTGAGGGAAGGGAGGGAGAGGGAAGGAATAGGGTGGGAAGGAAGAGAAAAGGGGAAGGGGGGAGAGAGGAGAGGAGAGGAAGGAAGGCAGAGAAGAGGGAGGAAGAAAAGGGGGAGGGAGGGAAGGAAAGAAGGGACAGAAGAGGGAGGGAGAGGGAAGGAAGGAAGGGGAGGGAAGGAAGGAAGAGAAAAGGGGAAGGAACGGAGAGAAGAGGGAGGGAGAGAGGGAAGGAAGGAAGAGAAAAGGGGAAGGAAGGAAGGGACAGAAGAGGGAGGGAGAGGGAAGGAAGGAAGAAGGAAGGAAGGGGAGGGAAGGAAGGAAGAGAAAAGGGGAAGGAAGGGAGAGAAGAGGGAGGGAGAGAGGGAAGGAAGGAAGAGAAAAGGGGAAGGAAGGAAGAAGGAAGGAAGAGAAAAGGGGAAGGAAGACAGGGAGAGAAGAGGGAGGGAGAGAGGGAAGGAAGGAAGAGAGAGAGAAGGTGAAGGGAAGAGGGAAGGAAGGAAAGAAATTACGGCAGTTTTGCTGCTTTTTTGCCCTACGAAGGAGCTAAAATAATTGCATCCAATTGCTGCGCAAGCAGTTTGGATGATAAGGGGACCATTGATGAAAAGTTGGGCTGTTTTTCCTCTCGTCTCCCGTCTTAATTAATTTTCTGCTTACCGTGTTTCACAACGGCAGCCGTGATCCTAGACGGAATCTGACAACTTGGTCCTGAGTTGGCTGGCACTGGATGGGTCCGAGCAAGAGGCAGAGAAGCATCTGTCTGGTGTGCTTCCATTTGCCTCTCTGTATTGAGAAGGCGGGGTGGGCTGGATGTCCTCTAGGGATCTTCAAGGCTACGAAGGTGGTCTCTTTTGCAAGGATCCCAGCAGCCGGCCTAATGCCTTGAAAATGTATTTAGACACGGGCCTGTCACGTGGCTTGGCTGGTGAGCTGTAGTCTTATTGTTGCTCACTTCTATTACGGCACGAAGAAATTTTATGGGAATTTTTATGAAAATCTAGAGACGCAATACTTGTATTAAGCCAACTGATTTTGTGTCTGTGTGATGTGCGTACGTGTGTGTGAAAGGAAATTCTTTGTCATCTCAAGACCCTTTCATCAGATTTAGTAAAAAATAATTTAGTATTTTTTGCCCTGCCTGCCTGCCTTCCTGCCTATCTATCTATCTATCTATCTATCTATCTATCTATCTAATCTATCTATTCATCCATCCATGTATCATGTATCATCTATGTATCTATGTATGTATGTATGTATGTATGTATGTATGTATGTATCTCTCTCTCTCTCTCTCTCTCTCTCTTTCTATCGTCTGTCTGTCTGTCTTCTGTCTATCTATCTATCTATCTATCTATCTATCTATCTATCTATCTATCGTCTGTCTGTCTGTCTATCTATCTATCTATAATCTATCTATCGTCTGTCTGTCTATCTATCGTCTGTCTATCTATCTATCTATCTATCTATCTATCTATCTATCTATCTATCTATAATCTATCTATCGTCTGTCTGTCTATCTATCGTCTGTCTATCTATCTATCTAGCTATCTAGCTATCTATAATCTATCTATCTATCTATCTGTCTATCTATCTATCTATCGTCTGTCTGTCTGTCTATCTATCGTCTGTCTATCTATCTATCTATCTATCTATCTATCTATCTATCATCTATCTTATCTATCGTCTGTCTATCTATATCGTCTGTCTGTCTGTCTATCGTCTATCTATCTATAATCTATCTATAATCTATCTATCTATCGTCTGTCTGTCTATCGTCTGTCTATCTATCTATAATCTATCTATCTATCATTTGTATCTATCTATCTATCTATCTATCTATCTATCTATAATCTATCTATCTATCTATCTATCTATCTATCTATCTATCTATCTATCTATCGTCTGTCTATCTATCTATCTATTCAAAGACTGAAGGGGACATAATGAGCTGTTCACTCAATATCTTGGCATAGAACTTCAACACCAATCCTATATTTAAAGTTGTGACTCAGGGCAGCACGATATGCGGATGACTTAAATTGTGATTTCTTTTTATTTATAATGCCTGAATCATCTTCACCAAGTTTACTGCTAGTTTTACTTTATCACCCAGGGACGCCTCTGTGCAATTCTTCCATTTTTTATTTTTTTTTTGTGGCTTTTATCGAGATAGGAGAAAATAGCAAATATTGAATGCAGAACTATAGTTGAGTACTACTTATAACCTACTTGAATTATAACCATTCGTTTAGTGACCATTCAAAGTTACGACGGCACTGAAAAAAAAGTGACTTATATGGCCCTTTTTGCACACTTACAACCATTGAGCACCTCCATAGTCACGTGATCAAAATTCAAGACCACTGACTCATATTATGACGGTTTGCAGCGTCCCAGGGATTACGTCATCCCCTTTTGTGACCTTCTGACAAGCAAAGACAATGGGGAAGCCGGATTCACTGACTAACTTAAGAACTGCAGTGACTCACTTAACAACTGCGGCAAGGACGTTCGTAAAATGGGGCAAATTTCACTCAACAGACGTCTCACTTAGCAACCTGGGCCTCAATTGTGGTCGTAAGTGGAGGGTCACTTCTATCTTTGGGCGGGGGAGGAGTCTGTCATAACTTCAAACGGTTGCTAAGCGACGGTCATAAGTCGAGGACTGCCTGTATCTGATACAGGCAACCTTTTCCTGGCATTATCAAACGATTCTGCTTTTTCTACTTGTTAATTCAACCACGTTTTTGGCACAGACTCTGCCTTGGGCCTCATTAGAAACGGTAATTCAGCCGATCCTCAACGTGGAAAGTGGTTTTATGAGGTCACATGTGACCCCCATGCAAGAAACGTTCCGTGTTTCCTCAAAGCAACTTTTTTTCCCATGCGTGATGCATTGCATGTGATGTCCCACCGAGAAACGTTGGTTGTCTGATGTGGTTTGTAGAAGGGGAGAGGAAGTGACGTCATCGTGGCTTGTTCTGGATGTCTGTGCATGAATGGGGCCTTTTGAGGATTACAGAAGGAATTTTCACAGCCAACGTTGAGCTTGTTGGGTTCGAAACACCTCACTTTTTAAAAAAAAAAACTGTTTATTTTCCTTAACATACATAAGTGCTTTATGAATTGGGCATTGTCTGGGTTAATTTGTTTACATAATAGTATAGTATATAATACACTGCTCAAAAAACTAAAGGGAACACAAGCAGAAGACATCCGAGATCTGAATGAATGAAATAGCCTTATTAAATACTTCGTTTGTTACATACAGTAGTTTTGTGTTCCCCTTTAGTTGTTTGAGCAGTGTATAAACTATTGTATGTAAAGAACAAAGTATTTAATAAGACTTTCTTTCATTCTGATCTCGGATGTCTTCTGCTTGTGTTCCCTTTAGTTTTTTGAGCAGTATAATAATAATATATTAAATGTAAAACATACATAATAGAGTAGAGTAGAGTAGAGTAGAGTAGAGTAGAATAGAATAGAATAGAAGAATGGAAGGGAAGAGAAGAGAAGAGAATACAGAAGAGAATACAGAATGAGTAGAGTAGAGTAGAGTAGAGTAGAATAGAATAGAATAGAATAGAATAGAATAGAATAGAATAGAATAGAATAGAATAGAATAGAAATAGAATAGAATAGAATAGAATAAGGGAAGGGAAGGGTGGGAAGAGAAGAGAAGAGAAGAGGATACAGGAAGAGAATACAGAATGAGTAGAGTAGAATAGAGTAGAATAGAATAGAATAGAATAGAATAGAATAGAATAGAATAGAATAGAATAGAATAGAATAAGAGAAGGGAAGAGAAGAGAAGAGAAGAGAAGAGAAGAGAAGAGAAGAGAAGAGAAGAGAAGAGAAGATACAGGAAGAGAATACAGAATGAATAGAGTAGACGAGTAGAATAGAATAGAATAGAATAGAATAGAATAGAATAGAATAGAATAGAATAGAATAGAATAGAATAGAATAGAATAAGGGAAGGGAAGGGAAGGGAAGGGAAGAAGAGAATACAGGAAGAGAATACAGAATGAATAGAGTAGAGTAGAATAGAATTCTTTATTGGCCAAGTGTGATTGGACACACAAGGAATTTGTCTTGGTGCATAAGCTCTCAGTGTACATAAAAGAAAAGATACGTTCGTCAAGATCATAAGGCACAACACTAAATGATAGTTAAGTGTTGTGGGAGCTTCATCACTGGAAGCTTTCAAGAAGAGACTGGACTGCCATTTGTCAGAAATGGCGTAGGGTCTCCTGCTTGGGTGGGGGGTTGGACTAGATGACCTCCAAGGTCCCTTCCAACTCTGTTAATCTGATCTATTTACCGTATTTATTTATTTATTGAAAATATTTTTACGGCCGCTCCACTTTCACGCATTTGCCTTTGCATCACTGGCTTAAACCACCAGAACCGGGTCGAGTTAACCAGGTTTAAAACTTGGTTTAGCTAATGCAAACCCTCGTCCTTAACAGAATTGGTGAAGCTAATTGTGTGAACAAAAAACTCTCGGGTCTCGCATAAAAGGGAAACTCAGAAAAAAATATATATGAAGCTTTAAAAAAATTGCCTATAAAAAGTCGTTCTCCGCGTCAAATTTGGAAAGCTTTCGGCTTGATTAAAATCTTGCTTTTCTGGATCTCAAGGGACCGAGACGCGATCCCAGACGAAAAACGTTCAGGATTATTTCTCTGATCTAGTTTTCATAAGGGACAGTTTTATTTCTTAAATGGGCCTGTGTGGTTTCACTCAACCTTCCAGTGCAGCTGTAATCTTAGTTGTAATCCTCTTGGCTGAGGATTGCACATTTATTTATACGGTGACTTGATAGCTCTTAAAAATAGCCCTGAATAAAAATGCAGCGGTCTTATTGAGACGGTCCATTTCCTGATTGAAAGCCTCTCGATTCGCCCAAATAAAACGTCTACTCGAAAGCAAGAAAATGATATTTTGAAAGAGGAAATCGTGAGCAATAAAAAAAGTCTGTACATAGGTTTAAAAAGGATCTGCGGTGCCTGATTATTATTATTATTATTATGATTTGCTCCAAAATATTGGTGGGAGAAGCTTCTGCAATATTTATTGCAGGAGATTTATTTGAGGTCAGCGGCTGACATTAAAGTGGAATTGCTCCCTGGGGGACGTCCTTGGAATTGAAGTCGGTCTAAAGTTATTGTGATGGCCACCCCAAAGCAAAGATTTATCGGTCAGGTATTATTGGAAACATCCCTTAATTGCCAAAATAAAAATAAAATAAGAATGAAAAATCCATGGTGGCAATTTAAGAACTGCCCTAGTCAGCTTAAAGCCAATGGAGAAAGTGTGCATGGGAAATCCTTAACTTACGACGACCATGGAGCCCAAAATGTCCCGTTTCTAAGCAAGACAGTTGTGAAGTGAGTTTCTGCAGTCATTTTATGACCTTTCTTGACCACAGTTGTTAAGTGGATCGCTACGATTGTTAAGTTAGTAACAAAATTGTTCAGTGAAACGGGCTTCCCCATTGATTTTGCTTGTCAGGAGGTCACCAAAGGAGAGCACAAGATTCCCCGGGACACTGCAACCGTCGTAAATATGAATCAGTTGCCAAGCGTCTGAATTGTGATCACGTGACTATGGAGATGCCGCAATGGTCGTAAGCAGGGCTGTGGAGTCGGGAGATAAATGTTCTGACTCCGACTCCTCAGTTTTTTGTACTTCTGACTCCGACTCCGACTCCGACTCCCCGACTCCGACTCCGACGTATTAATATGCGAATGTATTCACTTTTTTGTGAATTGGGACATTTAAACTTGCTTTTTTTTTAATTCCAATCTAAATTTAGTAGGAGTCGGAGTCGGTGCATTGTTTGCCGACTCCGACTCCAGGTACCCAAAATTTACTCCGACTCCGACTCCTCGACTCCGACTCCGACTCCACAGCACTGGTCGTAAGTGTGAAAAACTTTAGTGAATGATCACTAAATGAACTGTTGTAAATCGAGGACTGCCTGTATCTGCAATCTCGCCACAATAATCATATTTTATAATTTACGGTGAATGCATTTTATGAATATGATCATGGTTTATCACTGGTTGCTTGTTATGTACACAGAGAGCTTATGCAATGGAGACAAATTCCTTGTGTGTCCAATCACACTTGGCCAATAAAGAATTCTATTCTATTCTATTCTATTCTATTCTATTCTATTCTATTCATTACTCTATTAATTATTCTATTCTATTTTATTAATTATTATTCTATTCTATTCTAATTCTATTCTATTAATTATTATTCTATTCTATTCTATTCTATTCTATTCTATTAATTATTAATCTAATTATTCTATTCTATTATTCTATTCTATTTTATTAATTACTATTCTATTCTGTTCTATTCTATTCTAATTATTTCTATTCTATTAATTATTCTATTCTATTAATTATTATTCTATTATTCTATTCTATTAATTCTATTCTATTCTAGTTCAGAAGCAAATTTCAGAGCTTAAAATAGTATTACGTATCATAAACGTGGCTACTTCTGTGAATAAAGCGAAAGGAAAATAGAAAAATTCTATTCTATTCTGTCGCGTTCCGTTCCATTCTGAAATAATCTCCCATGTTTTTTTAAAAAGAAAGTTCGCTCAAATGTAGTTAATTTTCCATCATAAATACAATGGATCAGGAATTCCAAAATTATTATTATTATTTTTTTAAAAAAAAAAACCTAACAAATTCCACGGTCTGAAAAACTTTGAAGAGAGTTGTTCTGGCAGAGTTCTCTCAGCGCTACCACGATTGTTTAACTGGGTGTATTTTGCATCTGCAGTGACTTTGCAAACCCCTCACATGCCCCTAATTTTAATCCCCCACCCGCCCCCGGAGATGAGAAGTTGCTGGTAGCGGCTGACACTTGTCTGCAGTCACTTCTCCCTCTGGATTTTGGCTGCCATTGTCCAAAGGCACTCAAGCATACCTCTGTGGTGGAGGGACTAGAAACTTGCTTTTCTTGCTAAATGGGCGGGTTTTTGGAGGTGGAACGGAAGAAAATAAAGAGGGGGAGGTTGAATTTATTTATTTATTTTTGCGGAGTCTCACATTCTTTGCGTGCTGTTTGGAGGGAATGGCACGTGTGGTACTTCTGAGTTGGAGTCAACAGAGGGGCTGAGGAGAATTCCCCAAGAGGTAGTCCTCGATTTACAACAGTTCATTTAGTGA
>NW_027256884.1:127811400-127873900 GCF_029215685.1 Pituophis catenifer annectens
AAAGACAATATGAGAATAATTTTGAATACACTGGAATACTGTGAAGTACACTCGGAGAGGCAAATGGTGTTGATTTTCCTAGATGCACAGAAGGCGTTCAATAATGTGAATTGGATGTTTATGTTGACGCAACTAAAAGTTATGGACTTTGGGGAGAGATTTATTAATATGATTGAGACAATATATTATAAACAAACTGCAAAGGTGATGGTAAATGGAGATATGACTGAAAAGGCCAACATAATGAAAGGCACAAGACAGGGATGTCCTCTGTCTCCATTATTATTTATATTGACGCTGGAAGTATTAAATTGATTGATTGATTGATTGATTGATTGGTTGGTTTGATTTATATGCTGCCCTTCTCCAGAGACTCAGGGAGGCTTACAATGCGTTAAGCAATAGCCTTCATACTTTTTGTATATACCTGCTTAGTAGGGCTTTCGGCCCCCCCAAGCGGTGTTCTTTTTTTTATACAAAGTCAGCTTATTTCCCCCACAATCCGGGTCCTCCTTTTACCTACCTCAGAAGGATGGAAGGCTGAGTCAACCTTGAGCCTGGTGAGATTTGAACTGGCAGTAATTGCAGGCAGCTGGCAGCTAAGTGCTACTTAACAGCACTTTAGTCCGCTGCACCACCAAGGCTCCTTTACATTTACTATGTAAATATTACATAGGACAAGGAGATAAAGGGTATGAAGAAAAAAAAAAGAAGAAGCAATAGATGGAAACTAATTGAGAGAAGCAACCTAGAACTAAGGAGAAATTTCCTGACGGGGAGAACAATCAATCCTTGGAACTGCTTGCCACCAGAAGTTATGGGTGCTCCATCACTGGAGGTTTTTAAGAAGAGATTGGACAACCATTTGTCTGAAATATCTGAGCAGTGGGTTGGACTTGGGAAGGCCTCCAAGGTCGCTTTCCAACTTCGTTATTCAGTTTCTGTGAATGTGTGAATGAGTGGCCATCCGTCCATGATTACCTAGTTGGGTAATGTTCTGCCCCAGCTTCGGATTCCCAGAGAATGTGACACACACCAAGCTTCGCAAACACTGTTGAATTCCAAACAAACTCCTTTCAAGAATGCAGGCTTCCCGTGCAAAGGGTCCTTATCAAAGTTATTAAGAACAAAGTCCGACAAAGGCTGGCAACACCACACCAGCCTCCTCGTCGTCAGGATCAGCCACGGTCCGCGCAGGCCGCTGGCAGGCCACAACAAGTAATGAAATGTCTGCAAGAAAATAAGCAAGCTCAGACAGCACCAAAGTCCTCTTTCTCTCCCTCTCCCTCTTCCTCTTCCCCCTCCTCCTCCAACCATACTCCCTCCTAGCCCTGATGATGTTACCTAGTTGGGTAATGAAATGTCAAGAAAGCAACCAAACTCAGAAAGCACCAAAGACAACCTCCTCCTCCTCCCCACCTCCTACTAACACTGATGTTGTTACCTAGTTGGGTAATGAAATGTCTCCAAGAAAACCACAAAGCTCAGAGAGCACCAAGGACCCCACAATTCAATCCTGAGCTACAAATATTTTCCTTTATTAATATTCGTTGTATTTGGAGACTGGCAATCATTTGATTTGCCTCTCTTGATGAATTTCTGGGTAAATCTGGTACATTTTATATTTCCTAATTGCTGTCAGAGGCAGCCGATGACTAAATCTTTACAGGTAGTCCTTGATTTACGACCAGTCATTCTTCAAAGTTATGAAAGCCACACACCCCCAAAAAAAGTACAGGTAATCCTCAATTTACAACAATCCGTTTAGTGAGTATTCAAAGTTACAACGGGCGCTGAAAAAAGTGACTTATGACCATTTTTCACACTTACCACCGGTACTCCATCTCCATGGTCACATGACCAAAATTGGGATGCTGAATGACATTTGAACTACGTGTATTTACATTCTGAAGTGCTGATGCCCCTCTACAGATGTGATCACATTTTGGGGGCATTTTGTAGCTTTTACGGCCATTTGTGGCTTCTGCAATCACACAACCACAAATTACGATGGTTTTTTTTTTGGCCAGAAATCAGCATTTATTTCCAGGGTTCAGCAAAAAGATGCTCATTGCAGACATGGGTTCGCTTAATGACGGTGGATTCATTTAACAACCATGAGGATTTGCTTAAGGACCACTGGGGGGGAAAATGTCATTAAAGAGCGTTCATCATGTGATGTCCCACTTAACACCCGACACATCATCATCATCATCATCATCATCTAACGACCCCATAACCCCTTGCCGGGTGGAGTCTGGGCAACTGAATGGAGCTAACAGAGGTTTTACTGGCCGGATGCTCTTCCTGTCGCCGATGAGGAGTTTTGTTCAGCAGATATATTCTCATTGTGCCCAGAGAGAGAAATATCTGCCTCTACCTAGGATCGAACTCACAGCCTCCTGATGGTGAGGCGAGAGCTCCACCTCTAGGCCACTGCACCACTCACTTAACATCCGACACATCTTACGACTATAATTCCAGGCTCAATTACGGTCGTAAATCGAGGACTACTTGAAGTAAAATTCACGTCTCCTGCACCCTGTATTTATCGAAAGAAGCTTGATCGCTTGGCCGTGAGTGGTTTTAGATCTGCCTTTATTAAAATGCATCGTCTTTAAGAATATTGCTCAAGAGCCATAATAGTAAATTTAGCTATTAAGTACCATGCAATCACGATAGATTGTTTCTGGAAGACCCTTTCGGATTGATTACACTTAATGGAGAGCTATTATCCAATTTTGCTGACTGGGTTATGACAGCATATTTACAGGCAGCTGTCTATTATGGGATGGGCATATATGCAAGGGAAGCAAGATTGAAAAGCAGTCCCAGGATTGTCCTGATGCATGCCTTTTGCGCATGCCTCCCGATGTTGCATGCCTGCGCAAAAGGTGTGTCCTGCCACAGCGTGACACTCGTTACTCATTCGATGTAAACTCGCAGCCCTGAGCCACGGGGCCACGGCCCACGATCGGGCTGGGGCCTATTCGGAATTGGGCCGTGTGAGCGGCTGGCCGGAGCAAGCACGCATAGCTCAAGTTGCACGAGTGGTGGGCCAATGGGTTAGGGTTAAGGATTGTTTTCTTGCAGACGTTTCACTACCCAACTAAGTAATGCCATCAGTGCTAGAAGGGAGTGGGGATTGCGAAAGAGGAGGGAGGAGGAATCTGTGGAGTCCTTGGTGCTCTCTGAGCTTGGATGTTTTGTTGGAGACATTTCATGACCCAACTAGGTTATGTCATCATGCTAGAAGGGAGGAGGGTTTGTGGAGAGGGAGAATGGGAGGAGGAAGAGGAAGAGGAGGAGGAATCTGTGGAGTCCTTGATGCTCTCTGAGCTCGGATGTTTTGTTGGAGACATTTCATGACCCAACTAGATTATGTCATCAGTGCTAGAAGGGAGGAGGGTTTGTGGAGAGGGAGAATGGGAGGAGGAGGAAGAGGAAGAGGAGGAGGAGACTGTGGAGTTCTTGGTGCTCTCTGAGCTCGGATGTTTTGTTGGAGACATTTCATGACCCAACTAGGTTATATCATCAGTGCTAGAAGGGAGGAGGGTTTGTGGAGAGGGAGAATGGGAGGAGGAGGAGGAGGAGGAAGAGGAAGAGGAGGAGGAGGAGGAGATTGTGGAGTCCTTGATGCTCTCTGAGCTCGGATGTTTTGTTGGAGACATTTCATGACCCAACTAGGTAACACCATCAGTGCTAGTGACTACCTAGTTTGGGTAATGAAACGACTGCAAGAAAACACCCAAGCCCGGAGAGAATCAAGGATCCCCTCTGAAGGCCCTTCCAGTTGAATGTGTGGTAAGGGGAAATGGGGAACCAAAGGGCTTGGGTTTGTGGGGGTAATTACCAAATAATGAGTACCTAATATGGGGGTGACATCAAGACTACTTGAGCATCTTCAAGGCCCAGCCTCCATCTCTTCCTTCAGGCCATGCTAGATCCGTAAGGACCCTGGAGGAGCCTTCCGTAAAATGCCTTCATCCTTGAATGCTAATGGTGGGTCTTGAGGCTGGGAAGATGCAGTAAATTAAGATGGTGGCACCTTTCCTGGTTGGTAGAGGAGGGGTCCCCAATCCCCTGGGCCCTGGCCCTCTCCCGGACTGCGGCCTGTTTGAAACTAGGCCACACGAGCGATGGGCAAGCACACGCGTGTGAGGCTCCACTCCCGTGAGCAGCTCCATTCAGACAAATGGAGTTCATGCATGAGCAATGGCTTCTTAAAAACCTCAAGTGATGCAGCATCCACAACTTCTGGAGGCAAGAACTGAAATCTTTCCTTTTCTTTCTTTCTTTCTTTCTTTCTTTCTTTCTTTCTTTCTTTCTTTCTTTCTTTCTTTCTTTCTTTCTTTCTTTCCTTCCTTCCTTCCTTCCTTCCTTCCTTCCTTCCTTCCTTTCTCTCCCTCCCTCCCTCTTTCTTTCTCTTTCCTTCCTTCCTTCCTCCATTTCTTGTCTACCCATCCACCCACTCTTTCCTTCCCCACACTCCTTCCTTCTCTATTCATCTTCCTTCCTTCCCTCCCTCTCATCCATCCATCCATACCTCTCCTCCCTTCCTCCCTTTCATCCTTATCTCTCCTCCCTCCCTCTTTCTTTCTTTCTTTCTTTCTTTCTTTCTTTCTTTCTTTCTTTCTTTCTTTCTTTCTTTCTTTCTTTCTCTCTCTCTCTCTCTCTCTCCCTCTCCCTCCCTCTTTCTTTCTCTTTCCTTCCTTCTTTCCTCCATTTCTTCTGTTTATCCATCCAGCCACTCTCTCCTTCCTTTCCCCACACTCCTTCCCTCTCTATTCATCTTCCTTCCCTCCCTCTCATCCATCCATCCATCCATCCCTACCTCCTCCCTCCCTCCCTTTCATCCTTATCTCTCTTCCCTCCCTCCCTCCCTCCCTCTTTCTTTTCTTTCTTTCTTTCTTTCTTTCTTTCTTTCTTTCTTTCTTTCTTTCTTTCTTTCTTTCTTTCTTTCTTTCTCTCCCTCTCCCTCCCTCTCTTTCTCTTTCCTTCCTTCTTTCCTCCATTTCTTCTGTCTATCCATCCACCCACTCTCCTTCCTTTCCCCACACTCCTTCCCTCTCTATTTATCTTCCTTCCCTCCCTCCCTCCTTCCCTCCCTCCCTCCCTCCCTCCCTCCCTCCCTTTCATCCTTATCTCTCCTCCCTCCCTCCTTCCCTCTTTCCTTTCTTTCTTTCTTTCTTTCTTTCTTTCTTTCTTTCTTTCTTTCTTTCTTTTCTTTTCTTTTCTTTTCTTTTCTTTTCTTTTTTTCTTTCTTTCTCTCCTTGATTAATTTCCATCCATTGCTTCTTCTCCTGCCTTCAGGTGCTTTGGAGAATAGGCTGACCCCCTCTTCTTTGGGGCAGCCCCTCAGCTATTGGAAGTCTGCTCTCAAGCCACCCCTAGTCCTTATTTTCATTAAACTAGCCATTCCCAGTTCCTGCAACCGTTCTTCATCTGTTTTAGCCTCCAGTCCCCTAATCCTCTTTGACATTTTTTATTATCTCATCAAACGCTGTTTTGGCATAAAATTTTGCCAAATTTTAATTCCACAGGACTCGAGGGTTCTGGATTTGGGATGCATTCTCTAAGTGAGCCCGTTTGAAGTATCTTGGTTCAAAAATTGTTGTCCTACGATGTGTCGTTTAGCAGAGTTAAAGGTTAAACACAGATAAACAGAGATTTAGCAGTTTATGGAAGGAGCGTGTGCAACATTTAAGCTTTTATCTAAGTTTGTTTGCTTGCTGTGTGAATATAGGCATTAAGTGCCAGGGTTTTTCTGTCGCTAAATATTGGCCTGAAACCCAAAATATAAAACTTTGCAAGTCTAGGCAGTCCTTGACATAACGATCATAATTGAGCCCAAAGTTTATGTTGTTAAGTGAAACATTTGTCAAGTGAGTTTTCCCCCCCATTTCATGACCTTTTTTTGCCACCGTTGCTGCAGTTGTTAAGTTAGCAACACGGTTCTTAAGTGAATCTGGCTTCCCCCGTTGACTTTGCTCGTCAGAAGGTTGCAAAAAGTTATCCTTTGACCCCGGGACACAGCAACTGTCATAAGTACATGCCAGTTGCCAAGCATCTGGATTTTGATCACCTGACCCTGGGAATCTTGCAACGGTCATAAGTGTGAAAAACGGTTCTAAATCACTTTTTTCCAGTGCCGTTGTAACTTTTTTTTTTTTTTTAATTTGATTTATATGCCGCCCTTCTCCAGAGACTCGGGGTGGCTTACAATGTGCTAAGCAATAGCCTTCATCCTTTTGTATATTTATACAAAGTCAGCTTATTGCCCCCACAAACTGGGTCCTCAATTTACCTACCTTAGAAAGGATGGAAGGCTGAGTCAACCTTGAGCCTTGGCGAGATTCGAACCTGCAGTAATTGCAGGCAGCTGGTCTTAATAACAGGGTGCTTTAGACCACTGTACTACCAAGGCTCTTGGTAGAACTTGGTAGAACTTTGAATGGTCACTAAATGAACTGTTGTAAAACGAGGATTACCTGTGCTTCACCTATTCCTTGTATGATTATTAATAGAAATAACTCAAGTTTACTTTCCCTTTAAACACATGTATAGGTAGAAAACAAGGAGGCATGAAATGAGAAATCAGACTAAAAATAATGCCTCAGATCTGAACTTATTTTATTGATGCAATTTTTTAAAAACAAACCCACTAAATCGTCAAGCACCCAACAAACATGTTTGTGAAAGGAGCTATTTTTAAAAACCCAGCCTTTTCCAAATAACAGGTAAAAAAAAAAAGCTGGCATTGTGCATTTTAACACATTCAGATGAATCTAATTCTCGCACTTCCAAGCAAATAACTTGGAATTTATTTTTGGAGTTTATTTTCAAATGAGCTAGTTTTTCCGAGTGGCTGTTTTCACACATAGAGAGAAAAAGTGATAGATAGGTTGACGAGGATAGTTTGGCATCCCGTTCTCAGGATTGTCGATCGTGCGAACGCCCTGTCTCACATCTAAACCAGCAATGTCAGTTTCAGGCCGTTTCATGTGAATTTCTTGGCTGGGAAAGAAAGCCATGGTAATCTGTTCTCTTCCAAGTTGCCAACGAAGTCTTTAAGAAAACCTGCAAGAATCGTATTTTTCTGGTTAACTCAATTTCTGCTGTTTTAATGTTTATCCCCATCCTTCAGCCCCGGAATAATGGGATGAATAAGAAGGACAAAACAAAAAACAGGGTCTATTGTATTATATAAACACAATCCCAATCTTTTTGCCGACACCAAATTCCCGAGAATTTTGATCACGTGACCCTGGGGTAACATGATCTGTATCAGTCGTAAGTGTGAAAAACGGTCATAAGTCACCTCAAAAACGAGGATTACCTGTACTTCACCTGTTCCTTGTATGATTGTTAATAGAAATAATTCAAGTTTACTTTCCTCGTTTTACAACAGTTCATTTTTCAGATTGTCCTCCTTAATTGCTTCAAACCGAAGTCAAGTTTCTAGCCCTCATGTTTTTGGAGTCAAGGGCTCCACCGGGCTGATCTTTTCTGGATGGCAAGCTAAGCAGGGATAAACCTGGTTGATATTTTCTAAGGAAGTCCCCTTTATCTTCTGCCTCTCCTCAGCTTTAATCCAAATTACAGGTAGTCTTCACTTAACGACTGATCAAAATTACCAGAGCCAGATTCACTTAACGACCATGTCATTAACTTAAGAACTTCAGTGATTTCACTTAAGGACTGTGGCAAGAAAGATAGTGAAATGGTGCGAAGCTCACTTAACAACCATCTTGTTTAGGAATTCATTTAACCATTCGTCTGGCTTAGCAAACGAAAATTTGGGGCTGAATTGTGGTCGTAACTCAAGGACCACTCTGAAATACCTTGTCTTGAAATCCCTGCTATCAATTATTCTTTTTTTTTTTTCCTGACCCCAATGATGGAAATGTTATCGGTTGCTTATAAAACCACCCTGACATATTCATTACTCAGCAGGTGAATGGATGTACATCTTGAACAAAGGAATTTTTTTTTAAAAAAAAAACTTGTGCTCAGCTAGTGTTTTAATAAGCAGCAATAAATATTGTTGGCTTGTCTGCTTGGTTCAAGGCATCCTTTGTTAGTTTGGCAGAGGGAATTTGCCATGCTGAGAGAAAGTCCTTGATGTGATTACAGATTTACAGAGTTGGAAGGGACCTTGTGGGTCATCTAGTCCAACCCCCCACCCAAACAGGAGCCCTTACACCATTTCTGACAAATGGCAGTCCAGTCTCTTCTTGAAAGCTTCCAGTGATGAAGCTCCCACAACTTCTGAAGGCAACTTCTGTTCCATGGGTTGATTGTTCTCACTGTCAGGAAATTCCTCCTTATTTCCAGGTTGAATGTCTCCTTGGTCAGTTTCCATCCATTATTCCTTCTCTGGCCTTCAGGTGTTTTGGAGAATAGCCTGACCCCCTTCCTCCTCTCTGTGGCAGCCCCTCAAATAATAATGGAAGATGCTCTCCTGTCTCCCCTGGTCCTTCTCTTCACTAGACTAGCCATGCCCAGTTCCTGCAACCGTTCATCGTATATTTTAGCCTCCAGTCCCCTCATCATCCTGGTTGCTCTTCTCTGCACTCTTTCTAGAGTCTCAATATCCTTTTTTATAGTGTGGTGACCAAAACTGGATGCAGTACTCTAGGTGTAGCCTTACTAAGGCTTTATAGAGTGGTATTAGTACCTCCCTTGATCTTGATTGAATCCCTCTGTTGCCTAATGACTTTCCCTGTTGCTAAAGAACAACAATAACAAAAAAATCTGCAAAAAAAAATATTTTTGCTCCAATCCATAACCTTCCTCATTCCACTTCCTCTTTAAAATACAGCTAAATCTCGACTTACGACCACAATTCAGCCCAGCGTTTCTGTTCCTAAGCAAAAACATTTCTTAAGTGGAGTTTGTCCCTTTTTACACGACCGTCCTTGCCACCGCTGTTAAGGGAATCACTGCAGTTGTAATGTTAGTAACACGGGTTTGTTAAGTGAATCTGGCTTTCCCTGTTGGCTTTGCTTCTCAGGAGGACGCAAAAGGGGATCGTGTGATGGGTCACTACGACCGTCATAAATATGAGTCAGTGGCCAAGCGTTCGGATTTCAGACAATTAGGTTATAATGGTCGTAACTGCAATGGTCGTAACTGTGAAAAATGGTCATAAGTTATTCCTTTCAGTACCGTTGCAAATTTGAACGGTCACTAAACGAATTGCTGTAAGTCGAGGACTACCTGTAATGATTATTGGGAAATGGATTTATTACATTTAATTAGGAAACAATCTTATCTGTTTTTTTGGGGGGGGGAAGATAGACTGGGTTGGAGATTGGACTTAATTGTATTCAATCCGTAAGAGATGCTATTAACAAACAAAGGTGGATTTTTGATCCAGGACCAATTACAGGTAGTCCTCAACTTATGACCATCATTTCTGTTGCTAAGTGAGACGTTTGTGAGGTGAATTTGGCTCCATTTTGCTTCATAAGAGATGCTATTAAGAAACAAACGTGGATTTTTGATCCAAGGACCAATTACAGGTAGTCCTCAACTTATGTCCATCATTTCTGTTGCTAAGTGAGATGTTTGTGAATTTTGCTCCATTTTGCAACCTTTCTTGCCACAGTTGTTAAGCAAAGCACTGCAGTTGTTTCTTTAGTCACATGGTTGTTAAGTGAGTCAGGCTTCCCCCATGGCTAAAAAGGTCATCAAATTGTGATTCACATAACGACTGCCACGCTTAGCAACAGAAGTTTCCGTGGTGGTCGTAAACCGAGGACTACCTATAAAGCACATTTTTTTCTTTCGGCAGAAAATGGCAGTCTGGCCTAAGGGGTGGAATTGCTGGACGGGGAACCTCGTCCGTCCTCAGCCATTCAAGGTTGTTGTGCGCGGCCATTTTGTGAAAAATGTCTGCACGTTTCCTTCAGGTTCCGAGCAAAAACTATGATCTAATAACATAAGAAATAATTAAATTGTGTGTTATTTCTGCACAGAACGTGAAGGCCGTGTCGGAAACCCCAGCGGTGCCCTCTGTGTCGGAAGATGAGGATGACGATGATGAAGCTCTCCCTCCGCCGATCATCGCCCCTCGGCCCGAACACACAAAATCGGTGAGTGGTTCTTCTCCATAGGAGTAACTGTTTTGAAAACAAGTTTGTACAAATACGGGTAGTCCTCGACATGCAACAGTTCACTTAGTGACCGTTTGAATTTACGACGGCACTGAAAAGTGACCTATGACCATGTTTCACACTTATGACCGTTGCAGTGTTCCGTACGGTCATGTGAGTTACATTCAGATGCTTGGAAACTGACTCATATTTATGACAGTTGTAGTGTCCCGGGGTCACGTGATCCCCTTTTGTGATCTTCCGACAAGCAGAGTCAATGGGGGGGGGGGGGGAAGCCAGATTCACTTAACAACGGTGTTACTAATTTAATAACTGCAGTGATTCACTTAACAACTGTGGCAAGAAAGGTTGTAAAGTTGAGGAAAAACTCACTTAAGAAATGTCCCATTTATGTTTAGCAACATAAATTTTGGAGTCAATTGTGGCCGTACGTTGAGGACTACCTGTAGTCCTCTACTTACAACAATTCATTTAGTGACCGTTTGAAGTTATGGCGGCCCTGAAAAAAGTGACTTATGACCGTTTTTCACACTTTGCAGCATTCCCATGGCCATATGATCAAAATTCAAACACTTGGCAACTGACTCGTATTTATGACGGTTGCAGTGATCCCCTTTTGTGGCCTTCTAACAAGCAAAGTCTGGAGAAATCAGATTCACACAGCTGTGCGACTCACTTAGCAACGGTTGGTTTTCCTTGATTTATGACTACAATTGAGCCCAAAATTTCCGCTCCTGAGCAAGACAGTTGCTAAGTGAATTTTGCCCCATTTTACGACCTTTCTTGCCACAATTGCTGGGCTGCAGTTGTTCAGTTAGGAACTATGGTTGTTAAGTGAATCTGTCTTCCTATTTGCTTATCACATGGTCTCAAAAGGGGATCACGTAACCCCGGGACATTGCAACCATCATAAATACGAGTCAGTTGCCAAGCGTCCAAATTTTGAAGACGTAATCGTGGGGATTCTGCCACAGTCGTAAGTGTGAAAGTCACTTATTTCAGTGCCATTGTAACTTCAAACGCTCACTAAATCAGACGTCGTAAGTTGAGGACTACCTATACTGGGGTTAAGAAGAACAAATACACTTTTAAGATAGAAGTAGCAATAAACCTTGTTGTTTTTCAGCAGTCCCAGCTACTGAAGATAGACTGCTACTGTTGCTGGAAGCTCCACTTGGTACCAATGATAAACAGTGGCTGAAAATTCCCTTTTTAGCACTTGGTTTTGCTGTTTCATAAGTAGGATCAACTTTTGAGGGCATCGGTGGATCCCAGCAATTTCTCCATGATCTTTCTGTCATTTTTTTATGCCTGTTTTTTTCTCTCTCCTTCCCAAAAATACAGATTTACACCCGCTCCGTGATCGAACCTCTTCCGCCAGCCCCAACCAGGGATGTGACCACCTCCCCCATCAACTCCCCTTCTGAAAACAGCATCACACCCCCCGATACGCTGGCGAGAAATGCCGAGAAACAGAAGAAAAAGCCTAAAATGACCGATGAAGAAATCCTGGAAAAATTAAGTAAGATTTGTTTTGAATCGGAATGCCGAAGGTTCGATGGGCTTTTACAGGTAGTCCTTGATTTACGACCACAGTTGAGGCCAGCATTTCTGTGGCTAAGCGAGACATAGGTTAAGGGAGTTTTGCCTCTTTTGGTGACCTTTCTTGCCACCGTTGTTTAATGAATCGTTGCAGTTGTTAAGTGAGTCACATGGTTGTTAAGTGAATCTGGCTTCCCCATTGACTTGTGCATGTCAGAAGGTCGTAAAAGGGGATTGCGTTGACCCCGGGGACACTGCAGCTGTCATAAATATGAGTTGGTTGCTAAGTGTCTGAATTTTGATTGTACGGCCGTGCGGATTGCAACGGTCGTAAGTGTGAAAAAGAGTCACAATTCACTTTCTTCAGCGCTGTTTTAACTTTGGATGGTCACTAAACTAACGGTTGTATGCCGAGGACTACCTGTATTGTATTGGGGTGTGTGTGTGTATGTATGTGTGCAGTCTTTTAATTGTGATCGCAGACAAAAATATTTCTCGCCTCCTGTTTTGTGTTAAGCCATTTCCCCGGTGCAAAGTGCAAACTTTCACACAATCGGTGTTTGAAGGCCTTCAGAAGTGTCTCCGAGTGCCGGTTTGTGCTGTGATGTGTGATGCTTTGCTTCTCTAAATAGATGAAATGTGTTAAGTGGGATTGTCAAGGCTAAAAACGATATTATGGAGACTCAACTTATAGTACAGGCAGGGATGGGCTCCTGGGAGTTCGCAATCGTTCGGGAGAACCTCTAGCTAAGATTCTGTGCAGTTCGGAGAACCCCCAAATCCCACTCCTGGCTGACCCCGTCCCACCCCTCCCAGGAGTCCCCACGCAGCCCGTTTTGGATGCAGGTAAGTGCAGGGCACACGACGGAGGCTTGGGGAGGGCGAAAAACGGGCCTATCAGAAGTTTGTTCCCGGCCTCCAGAGGGCCTCCAGAGCCTGGGGAGGCTGTTTTCGCCCTCCTGGAGGCTCAAATAAAGCCTCCGGAGCCTGGGGAGGGCAAAAACGCCCCCCTCCCTGCCATGGTGTAGGGGGCAGACTAGGCCACGCCCACTATGGCCACGCCCACCCAGCAACCAGGCAGAGAACCCTTTGCTAAAAGTTTTGAAGCCCACCCCTGAGTACAGGTAGTCCTCTATTTACGACAATCCACTTAGCAACTGTTACGAAGGACCTCCCCGGGATTTGGATTCAAATTTACAATGGCCTTGAAAACAGTGACATATGTCCGTTTTTTTCAAACTTATGACCATTGCGGCATCCCCAGGGTCACCTGATCAAATTTCAGACGCTTGGCCACTGACTCATATTTATGACGGTTGCAGTGTCTCAAGGTTACGTGATTCCCCTTTTGACAAGCAAAGGCAATGGGGACTTTAACCACGGTGTGAATAATCTGCTGCCGTGATTCACTTAGCAACTGTGGCAAGGAAGGTCGTAAAATGGAGCAAAATTCTCTTGACCACTGTCTCGCTTAGCAACGGAAATGTTGGGGCTCAATTGTCGTAAATAGAGGACTACCTGTAATAAATAGGTCAGGAACAGTTTTAACCATCAGAACAATTTCTAGCAGAAGATTCAAATTCTTAGATGAAACGAAGCAGGATGGAATACTTATATTTTTCTTATATTTTGAGAGGCAATGCTTTGAATAGGGATTTTTTACATAGGAGATTTGTCTGGAAGTTCCCCATCCATACTTATGTAATATTATTCTACTATAGAATATTGTTTAAAATGAAGGAAATTGATCGATCTGTAATATAATACCAGTGAGTTTCTGCATTTATCACTTTGCATTAAAAAGGAAAAATGTCAACACTGAAACCTTACTGAAGTCGGAGTCCCATGATTTGAACTTTCAATTCTTTTCCTTCCTAAATTTTGTCAGAATATCCATAACTGGGAAGACATGGTAACAAGGTCAGCCAATGAATAGTCATAGCAACTAAGTCAGCCAATTGGGAGCTTAGACAGACTGGAGCCAAGGGCATGTCTTAGTCTGCAGCTTCTGAGTCTGTGCAGAGAATTGAAACTGAAACCAGTCTGTGCATGCTCTCTGCTCTGCTGAAAGGAAACTGTGAATCTGCTGTTGGTATTGTAAATTTACTTCATGTATTGTGAATATAATGAATATATATAATATATATATAATATATATGAAGTTAATGAATCCTGCTGCGTCAGTTTATCTGTGTGTGCTTCTGGATTTGTTTTTTGCAACAAACTCTGACAAGTTTTTAACCTGGAAAACTAACTGTATTTCCAAGGAATGGATGTCTGCAAGTACCAAAAAGCTTAAACTGCAGAATTAAAATTTGATTTCATTTTTTTTTTTTTGCTTTTTTGCTTTAAAAGGAGGTATCGTAAGCATTGGGGATCCCAAGAAGAAATATACCAGTTTTGAGAAGATTGGACAAGGGTATGTATTTAATTGGGAGCGGCTGCTTCTTCGGTACAGGTAGTCCTCGACTTACAACAGTTCATTTAGTGACCGAAGCTACAACGGCACAGAAAAAGATGACTTATGACCGTTTTTTACATGGTGGCATCCCCATGATCATGTGATCAGAATTCAGACGCTTGGAAATTGACGCATTTTATGGGTCAATTTCCTGTATTTTTCCAAATGTGGACATTTGGAAATGTGGACATTTTTAAATCACGAACCTCCCCCCATGCTTTTCCTGTAGAAATTTGCTGCCTCAGACGAGTGAAACCATGGAGATTTTTTCTTCCATAATTTTTGTATTGTTCCAAGTGGCTGTTTCTGTGGGATTTGGGGAGCCGATCTTTGGAATCTGCACATAATAGCACCCGTAATCGGTTTCAAGGGTTTTCCCGCTTGCCAAGAACCGATTTCCATGGGCGAAAAGGCAGTTAGGTCACCGAGACAAAGGCCTCCAGCAGGTGGGAATCAGATTTTCTCATGCAGCCAGTTTTATTGTCCCTTGTTGTCACACGGCCGCACAATTCTCACAAATGCTGCGAATAAACCTATGGGGGTTGGTGAGGAAGGAAAATAAAGAAGGAAGAGTTGAAATGGAGTGGGGGAAAATGGTAGTTTCAATTGCAGTGAGCTTATTTCGATCCCTAGAAGTCCATCTGCAAACTGCTGAACATATTATTTATTAGAGTTTTATCTTGCCTTTTATTAGTTTATAAATAACTTGAGGCAGAGAACATGCCTAATAGTCCTCCTTCCTCCTATAACAAGCCTGTGAGATCGGTTGGGCTGAGAGAGAGGGACTGAGCCAAAGTCACCCAGCTGGTTTTCAGGAGGAAATTAGGACTAGAACTCACCATCTCCTGGTGATCAGCCCAGAGTCACTTGGCTGTTTTTCATGTCTAAGGCGAGACTAGAACTCACCGACTCCTGGTGATTGGCCCAAAATCTCCCAGCTGACTTTCATGTCTAAGGCGGGACTAGAACTCACAGTCTCCTGGTGTTTGGCGCAAAATCTCCCAGGTGACTTTCATATCTAAGGCGGGACTAGAATTCACCGTCTCCTGGTGATTGGTGCAAAGTCACCCAGGTGGTTTACATGCCAAAGGCAGGACTAGAATTCACAATATCCTAGTGATTGGCTCAAAGTCATCTAGGTGGTTTTCCTGCCTAAGGCGGGACTAGAATTCACCTTCTACTGGTGATTGGCCCAAAATCTCCCAGCTGACTTTCGTATCTAAGGTGGGACTAGAATTCACCGTCTCCTGGTGATTGGCTCAAAGTCACCCAGCAGACTTTCTTGCTTAAGGCGGGACTAGAACTCACCATCTCATGGTGATTGGCCCAGAGTCACCCAGGTGGTTTTCATGCCTAAGGCGGGACTAGAATTCACAGTCTCTTGGTAATTGGTACAAAGTCACCCAATTAGCTTTCATGCCTAAGGTGGGACTTGAATTCACCGTCTCCTGGTGATTGGCCCAAAGTCACCCAGCTGGCTTTCATGCCTAAAGCAGGTCTAGAATTCACCGTCTCCTGGTTTTTAGGCCAGCATCTTAACAGCTGCACCAAACTGGCTGTTTGTCTCCATTTAAACCAAAAAGCAAGGATGAGAAAGGAGTGCATGGAACAAACTTAAGGGAAGTCAACCTTTGGAAGTCAAAACAAAGAAATACTGGCAAGCTACAGGTAGACTTCGATTTACAATGGTTTGTTTAGTGACCATTCCAAGTTGCAACAGCACTGAAAAAAGTAACCAATGACCGTTTCTCACACTTATGACCATTGCAGCATCCCTGTGGCCACGTGATGCTTGGCAACTGACTCATATTTAAGACGGTTGCAGTGTCGCAGGGTCATGTGATCATATTTTGTGACCTTCTGACAAACACAGTCAATGGGGAAACCAGATTCATTTAATAACCGGGTTACTAACTAAACAACTGCAGTGGTTCACTTAACAACTGTGGCAAAAAAGGTCGTAAAATGGGGCAGAAAGAACTTCCTTTCTTAGAGACACGAATTGGGGGGCTGAATTGTAGTTGCAAGTTGAGGCCTGTCTGTAGCCCCAAAATCGAGTATCCACAGATGGGCTTATCTACTGATATATATGGTTTTGTAAAACATCGGTGCATCCCGTATATACTTGTGTAGGAGCCCATCTGCGGATAAGCTGAGCCTTGAACTAAAATACGAAAAATGAAAAAATGGATCATCTGTGGATTACCCACACATAAGCCAATTGTGAAAATTAAAACATACGAAAATTGTGAGAGCCGGCATCCACGGGTGGCGCATTTTACATAATATTTTGATTAAAAATGGAGAGTCGGATCATCCTGAAAGGGTTTATCAATGCTTATATACGGTAATTGAAGCTGTTTTAAACAGATTTGTCTTCTCTGTTTTGTGTTTCAGGGCTTCGGGTACGGTTTACACCGCAATGGATGTAGCAACGGCACAAGAGGTAAAGGCTCTGGCAGGTGTGAGGTGGGGTGGAAACAGAGGGGGACTGGAGGCTAAAACATATGAAGAACAGTTGCTGGAATTGGGTATGTCTAGTTTAATGAAAAGGAGGACTAGGGGTGACATGATAGCAGCCTTCCAATATTTGAGGGTCTGTCATAGAGAAGAGGGGGTCAACCTGTTGTCCAAAGCACCTGAAAGTAGAAACAGTGGATGGAAACTCATCAAGGAGAAAAGCAACCTGGAACTAAGGAGAAATTTCCTGACAATGAGAACAATTAGCCAGTGGAACTACTTGCCACCAGAAGTTGTGGGTGCTCCTTCACAGGAGGTTTTTAAGGAGAGACTGGACAGCCATTGCTCTGAAATGGTATAGGGTCTCCTGCTTGATCAGGGGATTGGATTAGAAGACCTCATGCTTACAATCCATGCAGTCACTTAACGACAGCAATGGGGAGAACAGGAATTATGGTCATTAAATGAGGTGATCGCATGGACATCTTGCTTAACGACCCATGTGGTCGTTTAGTGACAGCAGTGACGAGGGCAGAGATTATGGCCATTAAGTGAGGTGATCTCATGGACACCACACTTATCCCATGCATTCATTTAATGACTGCAATGGGGAGAACAGAGATTATGGCCATTACATGAGGTGATCCCATGGACACCACACTTAACCCATGCATTCATTTAATGACAGCAACGGGGAGAGCAGAGATTATGGCCATTAAGTGAGGTGATCCCATGGACACCACACTTAATCCATGCATTCATTTAATGACAGCAACGGGGAAAACAGAGATTGCGGCCATTCAGTGAGGTGATCCCATGGATGCTTCTCTTAACGACCGCCACAACGTACCACCATAATGGTCAGGCTCCATTATGGTTGTAAATCGAGGACTGCCTGTATTTCTAATATCTTCTCCCGCCATTAGAATTGTGACTCTTTCAACCAAATTTATGGCTTCCTTTTTTTTCCCCCCTTCCAAAATTCAGGTTGCCATCAAACAGATGAATTTGCAGCAGCAGCCTAAGAAAGAGCTGATTATCAATGAGATTCTCGTCATGAGGGAAAACAAGAACCCCAACATTGTCAACTACCTGGACAGGTAGCTGTAATTAAGATATGACGCAGGGCGTCTCGTTTTACGCAGCCGCTCTGACTGACATCTGTGTTGTTTCTTGACTGGTGTGAGGTGAAAAGACCGAAATGTTTGCCCCTCATTTTCCCTTAAAAACCATGATATAAAATAAGGGAGCTGAGGTGACGTGGTGGTGGGAGAGGAGAAGTCGGACGGATGGAACTGGGCCTCATCCTTGAAGTTGTCACATTGGTGGCCTTTGATCTGAATTCAGTTGATCGGTTTATCATTGGATAGAACGAATGGTATCAATAAAGGAGGATATTGGTCGCTCAGGGTTGAAATGAGGGCTCCTTGATGCCCTCTGAACTTGGTGGTTTTCTTGCAGACGTTTCGTGACCCAACTAGGGAATATCATCAGTGCTAGAAGGGAGTGGGGTTTGTTTTTTTATACACTTGCCCTGGTGGGAGTCATCTTGGTGAGGAAATGTCTGCATGGAAACAACCAAGAGAGTGCCAAGGAGTCCTCCTCCTCCTCCTCCTCCTCCTCTCCGCAAACAACACTCCTTCTAGCACTGATGATGTTACCTAGTTGAGTAATGAAAGGTGTGTAACAAAACAACCAAGTTCAGAGAGCTCTAAGGACCCCACAGTCTTCCTCCTCCTCCTCCTCCTCCTCCTCCTCTTCTCCGCACATCCCACTCCCTACTAGCACTGAAGATGTTACCTAGCTGGGTAATGAAATGTCTGCAAGAAAACAACCAAGTTCAGAGAACACCAAGGACCCCCCCTCAGACCGAATTGCACAGAGGCCTTTTGATAATCAGGAGATTAGGTGGCAGTCTTGATCGATTGATTGACAGGTGTCATTTGAAGGGCACCTATCTCCAAAATAACAAAAGAACTCGCCCGTAAGGCTCCACCAACTCCCTGCCACAAGATCTGTGAGAATAGAGCCGGTTTGCTGTAGGGGGTTAAGCAAGGAATCGGACTAGAAACCTGGAGGCAGTGAGTTCTAATCCTGCTTTAGGCATATAAACTGACTGGGTGACTTTGGAAGCGGTGAGTTCTAGTTCTGTCTTAAGTCTGAAATTTGGCTGGTTAACTGTAGGCCAACACTTTCACCTTTATACCAAATTGGCCGCCTTTACACCGAAGTAAAACACTATTTTTAGCATGCTGAATACATAGTGTAAATCCACGTATTTTGATGCTTCGGTAAAAACCCCACTTTTTCAGTATATACTTCAATTTTTATCTCTTATTAAACTTGTTGAATGCATTTTCTCTGGAAGTGAAAATTGTGCCTCGCTTAAAAAGAAAACCTCTTTAAAAATAACACCAGTGAAAAAGAGGCTGACCAGTTTTTAATTTATGTAATTCTGTATTATCTTGGCCCTCTTTATGGATTTCCCTGCTGTGCCAAATCTGTTGTTTTTTTCCTATCCTGGGAAAAAATAAAAGTCAAACAGATTGATTCCACTGTGAAAGTGATGGTGAGGAAAAGATGCGTTCGGATGGTTGAGCTTAAAATATTCTCCCTTTGGTTTTTCCTTCCCTCTGTTTGCTTCTTCCTCTCCTTGTTTTTATATTTATTTGTGGAATTCAATCTTTTCTTTGAATCCTTTTTAAAAAACAGATGCTTGCAAGTGGCTCGGGGTACAGTATCTGTTGCCATGGTGTTGTTAGGCAGTAGCCAAAACATCTCTCAGAGACTATAATTCTTAATTATGAAATACATGGGGAGCCATTTTATTCATTCATTTAATGGCTTTAAATCTATCAAGCGATTAAGAACTAAAACACATTTCTCTGATCAACTCTAAAATAATCCTGGACTGCTTACAAAAAGGGAGAAATATCTATATTTAGATACTTTGGCAACTGGCTCATGTTTATCAGTTAACGAACCAAAATTGAGCGCAACATTTCTGTTGCTAAGCGAGACAGTTATTAAGTGAGTTTTGCCCCATTGTGTGACCTTTCTTGCCACAGTTGTTAAGCGAATCAGTGCAGTTCCGTTAGTAACATGTAGTAACCCAAACCGGCTTTTTCGGAGATTGAGTAGCAATTGCAAATAAGTGAGATTTGGCAGGGATTTTATCACGACGCCTTGAACTACAGGTAATCCTCGATTTACAACCACAGTTGAGCCCAAAATTATGCTGCTAAGCGAGACATTTATTAAGCTTTGCCCTATTTGCAAGCTTTTCTGAACCACTGCGGTTGTTAAGTGAGTAACAAGTTGTTAAATGAATCTGGCTTTCCCATTGGCTTTGCTTGTCAGGAGATCGCATAACAAGGTCGCATGACCCTGGGGACACAGCGACCGTCATAAACATGAATCAGTGGCCAAGCGTCTGAATTTTGATCAGCTGACCGTGGGGATACTGCAACTGTCATAAGTGTGAAAAATGATCATAAGTCTCTTTTTTCAATGGTGTTGTAACTTTGGTCACTAAACGAAGTGTTGTAAATCAAGGATTACCTGTAAATAATTAAAAATAATAAATAAATTTAAATAAATAAAAATAAATATTTTTATTTATTAAAAAATAAATATTTATTTATTAAAAATAAATTTTAAATAAAAATAAATAAATTTAAACAAACAAACTCAAGGGGCAAACTCGATAGACCACTGGTCTTTTTCTGCCATTCCATTTTCTATGTTTCTAACCTATGGAATTTATGGCGAGAATTTGAAATAAGAAAGCTATGACCTCTGAATTTCCCTTGATGGGAAATATGAGGTAGGTGAGATGAGAAATGAGGCAAGTGTGACCTTCAAGCATTTTGTGAGGAGAAACAAGAGTGAGGGACGTCTGGAGGTGAGATGAAACCTGTGAATTACATGCTCAGAAGTGAGCGATGTGAGACCTCTGGCAATTTATGACGTGGGGTGAGAATTAGGTCTCCGTAATCCCTCTTCAAACTTCTCTGCTTGGCTGTAGAACATGGTCTCCTATGGATTGTCAACTCTGATGAAGAGAAGGACCAGGGGGGACATCATAACAGTCTTCCAATATTTGAGGGGCTGCCATAAAGAAGAGAGGGTCAACCTATTCTCCAAAGCACCTGAAGGCAGGACAAGAAGCAGTGGGTGGAAACTCATCAAGGAGAGAAGGAACTTAGAATTAAGGAGAAATTTGTTGACAGTGAGAACAATGATTCAGTGGAAAGAGTTACCTCAGGTGCACCATCACTGGAGGTTTTGAAGAGATTGAATAGACATTTGTCGGTATAGTTTAACAAAAAGAAGGACTAGGGGAGACATGATAGCAGTCTTCCAATATCTCAGGGGCTGCCACGAAGAAGAGGGAGTCAAGCTATTCTCCAAAGCACCTGAGGGCAGGACAAGAAGCAATGGGTGGAAACTAATCAAGGAGAGAAGCAACCTAGAACTACAGAGAAGATTCCTGACAGTGAGAATAATTAATCTGTGGAAGGACTTGCCTCCAGAAATTGTGAATTCTCCAACAGTGGAAGTTTTTAATAAGAGATTGGACAACCATTTGTCTGAAATGGTATATAGGGTTTCCTGCAGAGGATTGGGCTAGAAGACCTCCAAGGTCCCTTCTAACCCTGATATTCTATATTATATAACTAAGGAGGAATTTCCTGAGGAGAACAATTAATCAATGGAACTGCTTGCCTCCAGATTTTTCTGCCAAAGTGGGATCATTGAGATCTTGTTCTTCAAGATGCTTACGCAGGACTGACTTTGTTCTGGAGTCCTGGTGCTCTCTGAGCTTGGTTGTTTTCTGGCCGACATTTCATGACCCAGCTAGGTAACATCATCAGTGCTACCCAGTGTTCTGTCCCCGTCCCACACACGCACCCCACAGACGGCCCGGAGTTAATAAGCCATACGACAAAATCTTTGAAGATAAAGCTGGTAGCAACCCAGTGGCTAGCTGTCAATTCAGACTTTACTCACACAAAACAAAGATTAGACTGCAAGCATTCCGATAAAGCAGGCAAAGTTTCAACAATACAAGGATTAGTCCAAATGCAGTCCGACAAGGCAGGCAGAAGTCCAGTAACGCAGAGATCATGGATTATTTCTAGTTTTTGCTCGTCACAAACTGAACCGGCCACCACACCCACATTTATACCCTGTGGGGTGTGGTCCAGTGACTCAGCTAATCTCTGGCACGCCTTCCCCTCTGCTGCGCATGCTTCTCCCTGCGCCGCTGCTGAGGGTCCAGCCAGCACTTATCTCCTTTGTCGCTGTCCACCTGTGGCTGCGGGGACGTGCTTGGCTCTGGGCCTATCTCTTGGCCTTCGGTGTCCTCCGGAGGCATTGCCAGAGAGGAGGGTCCTGGAGAGGGAGGCCTTGCCAACTCCTCTCCCTCACTCTCAGAGTCTGCATCTGTCGATAGCCCAGGCTCAGGCAACGGAGCCACAACACCCAATGTGGAGTGTTGAGTCATGAAACATCAGCCAGAAAACAACCCAGCTCAGAGAGCACCAAGGACCTCCCGGTTCGACCCTGAGCTACAATTATCCTCTTCTGCTGAGACCTTGTTCCCCAAGGTCCCCTTCAAAAGTGACTCTAAAAAGGAGAATTTGGCCAACTCTGGAATAGGAAAAGCAGATTTAAAATTAAGATTTTCTCTGGAGTCTTCTGGAAAACGTCATCTCTAACTGGAAATCAAAACCCAGATTTGGTCACTTGTTTTTTTGTTTACGACGTGGTTTTGTGGCTTTATTTTGAATTTGAATTTAACTTGGTGGCCCATGTTGCCAGCGTGCTCTATTTTTAAACGTTGCTCCATATGTCGGTTTGGCAATAGGTGTGTGTTTGTGTGTTTTGGCTGGCCGATGTTGACTCCTGCCGTTTCTTCCGTTCGCTGCAGTTACCTTGTGGGAGATGAGCTGTGGGTTGTCATGGAGTATTTGGCTGGCGGTTCGTTGACAGACGTGGTAACCGAGACCTGCATGGATGAAGGACAGATAGCTGCGGTGTGCCGTGAGGTAAGGATTTTAAGGATGACTATAGGTAACCTGGGTCCCTTTGGATCGTGGCTTCAGAGACATTTCCTTCCCAGATTCCTCCGTGCCTCCAACAGCGGCAGAGCTTGGAATGGACTGGAAAAGTTATTTAAAAATTCAAGGAGATATTCAGATGTTTCTGCCCTGAAAGTAGGCCAGGTTGAACTATATAGGACATCGATCCTTCCTTCCTTCCTTCCTTCCTTCCTTCCTTCCTTCCTTCCTTCCTTCCTTCTGTCTACGCATCCGCCCACTCTCTCCTTCCTTCCCCACTCTTTCTTTCTCTATTCATCTTCCTTCCTTCCTCCCTCCCTCATCCAGGCATCCATCCATCCCTCTCCACCCTCCCTCCCTTTTATGCTTAGCTCTCCTTCCTTCCTTCCTTCCTTTTCCTTCTTTCTTTCTTTCTTTCTTTCTTTCTTTCTTTCTTTCTTTCTTTCTTTCTTTCTTTTCTTCCTTCTTCCCTTCTTCCCTCCATTTCTTCTGTCTACTCATCCACCCACTCCTTCCTTCCTTCCACACACTCCTTCCCTCTCTATTCATCTTCCTTCCCTCCCTCCCTCCCTCTCATCCATGCATCCATCCATCCCTCTCCACCCTCCTTCCCTTTTATCCTTAGCTCTCCTTCCTTCCTTTCTTCCTCCCTCCCTCCCTCCATTTCTTCCGTCTACTCATCCACCTACTCCTTCCTTTCTTTCTTTCTTTCTTTCTTTCTTTCTTTCTTTCCTTCCTTCCTTCCTTCCTTCCTTCCTTCCTTCCTTCCTTCCTTCCTTCCTTCCTTCCTTCCTTCCTCCATTTCTTCTGTCTACTCATCCACCCACTCTCTCCTTCCTTCCCCACACTCCTTCCCTCTCTATTCATCTTCCTTACTTCCCTCCCTCCCTCCCTCTCATCCATGCATCCATCCATCTCCTCCCTCCCTTTTATCCTTAGCTCTCCTTCCTTCCTTCCTTCCTCCCTTCCTTCTTGCCTTTCCTCCCTCCCTCCTTCCGAATCATCCTTTTCAAGATACTTTTAATTCTGTTTATTGTAAAGGTCCATTAATAGGAAGTGCTCCTCTTCCCCGCCTCTTTGCTCTGTCTCCCAAGGTTATTCTCACATACCATTATATCACCCCTACCTTTCTGATCCCTGCATCCTTAGGTGTGTGTTAGTTATTGGGAAATGCGTAGATACTCCCATAGACACACACATACCCCCACCGACCCACATCTGTGCTTGCTGTTTCCTCCTAGTGCCTTCAAGCATTGGAATTCCTTCACTGCAACCAAGTGATACATCGAGACATCAAAAGTGACAACATTTTGCTGGGAATGGATGGATCTGTCAAGCTAAGTATGTGACTTGGATGATTGACGACAATTGTGGGTCTGGGGCAGGGGTCACCAATCTTTTGGACCTCAGGGACCAATAAATTCCTAATTTTAAATCCCGCGGACCACTAATATGATCTGCCTAATGACCGGCTGGGTGGGCGTGGCTTGGTGGTCATGTGGATGGGTGGGCGTGGCCTACTCGATGTCACTCATGTCGAGGGGCACCTTGCCAGCCTCTACTCGCCCCTCCCAGCCACTCCTCGCCACCCCCGCCCGGGCTCCTTAGGGCCCCAACAGGAAGCAGTTGTTGGAGCTAAGCAGCCACCACGAGAAAGAGTTGGCAAAACAGCTCAGTTCAAATTGGATCTGACCGAGGAGGCGGCTCAGTAGAAGCACCTCACTGAGGACTAGGAGCATAGACTTTCCAAGCAGAGGGAAGACCTACGGCTGTCCAAGGCCAGGTACCAGCGCCTGGAAGCTCAGCAGGCTGAGATGGTCGGCCAATTACAGGCCACGATGCAGTCCCACTGGAACGAGGCCCTCCGGCTCTTTGCCACTAGCGGCGCTTCCCTCCAGCCTTTGCCCAAAGCCCCACGCCAGGAGGCTGAAGCAGGCCCCAAGTCAGAATTTCTGCCCCCCTCCGACCCACACAAAAAGACCCCGAAGGGGGAGACACTCAGCAGCAACACAAACGTTCATTGCACGTATCTGTCCCAGGGGCCGCAAATGATTTTTCTGCAGACCACCAAAAATTTCCGCTGGTCTGGAGAATGTTTTGCCTATGGGTGGAAACCCCCTCCCTCCTAACAAAGTAGTAGATGCCTTAGATCCCAGCATGGGTGGGCAAAAGGTGAAAACCTATTCATTGCATGCATAGAGAGACACCATATTAATTCTACATTGTTGGGACCTGACCTATTTGCCTGCTCTTTGGGCAGTAAACGCCAATTTTTAAATGTATTTATTTATACATTTGTTCCATTTTTAATACCGGTATTTTGTAAGGAACTCAAGGCAATGAATATGCATAATACTCCTGCCTCCTTTCCCCCGCCCAACAACTTTACCCCGCCACCCTCTTTTTTGGGGGAAAAAGGTGTGCCTTATACTCCGAAAAATACGGTATAATAAAACATGGCTACACATACCCTGTTTCCCCCAAAATAAGACACCCCCTGATAATAAGCCCAGTCGGGCTTTTTGAGCGCATGGCAATAAGGCCAAGTGCTTATTTCAGGAGGTTGAGGACAACTGGAGTAGACCAAGCTTAACCTGATCCTTTTTCATCCATTCATCTTTGTTTCTTTCTTTCTTTTTTTTCCCTTCCTCCTCCAGCTGATTTTGGCTTTTGCGCCCAAATCACCCCTGAGCAGAGTAAACGCAGCACCATGGTGGGGACGCCATATTGGATGGCTCCCGAAGTGGTCACAAGGAAAGCTTACGGCCCGAAGGTGGACATTTGGTCTCTGGGCATCATGGCCATTGAAATGATTGAGGGGGAACCCCCGTACCTCAACGAGAACCCCCTGCGGGTAAGCTACAGGGACACATGTCCTCTTCCCTTAAACGGAGAAGGGTTCATAGGGAGGAAGAGAGGAAGAAAAGAGGGAGGGAGGGAGGAGAGAAGGAAGGAAGGAAGGAACAGGAAAGAGGAAGGAAGGGAGGAATGAAGGAAGAAGGGAAGGAAGAGAAGGAAGGAACAGTAAAGGGAGGCAGGAAGGGAGGAAGGAATGGGAAAGGGAGGGAGGAATGAAGGAAGGAAAGGGAAGGAAGGAGAGAAGGAAGGAAGGAAGGAACAGGAAAGGGAGGAATGAAGGAAGAAGGGAAGAGAAGGAAAAGAAGGAACAGGAAAGGGAGGAAGGAAGGAAGGAATGGGAAAGGGAGGGAGGAATGAAGGAAGAAAGGAACAGGAAAGAGGAAGGAAGGGAGGAATGAAGGAAGAAGGGAAGGGAAGAGAAGGAAGGAATGGGAAAGGGAGGGAGGAATGAAGGAAGGAAAGGGAAGGAAGGAACAGGAAAGGGAGGAATGAAGGAAGAAGGGAAGAGAAGGAAGAGAAGGAAGGAACAGGAAAGGAAAGGAGGAAGGGATGGAAAAAGGAGGGAAAAATGAAGGAAGGAAGCAGAGAAGGAAGGAAGAACATGAAAGAGGAAGGGAGGGAGGAATGAAGGAAGAAGGGAAGGGAAGAGAAGAAAGGAACAGGAAAGGGAGGAAGGAAGGAATGGGAAAGGGAGGAGGGAAGGAAGGAGAGAAGGAAGGGAAGAAAAAATGAATTGTTGATCTAACACCTGGCAGTTTTACTTCTTTAGTTAGCAATTTATTGGTCAGCAAAGCTGGAAATTGCAACCAGGGACTGCAATAAGCGTACGGCAGAGAATGTTTCCCGTCGTCTTTGAGAATATTTATTTATCATGACTACTTATTGATTTCAGGCGTTGTATCTCATTGCTACCAACGGGACCCCGGAGCTGCAAAACCCGGAGAAGCTCTCCCCCATCTTTCGAGACTTCCTTAATCGCTGCCTGGAAATGGACGTGGAGAAGAGAGGGTCTGCCAAAGAGCTTCTGCAGGTAACCCTGGGATCCAGAGAAAAGAGGGCCAGGATTTCATTTATATTGAATATATTGATTTTATATACAATTTACATGGCGGCCCATTTGACCCTACAGTAGCGATGGCCTCCGGCAGGCCAGTTCTAAGCACCCCGTGGGCCAGATCCGGCCCGCGGGGCCTTGAGTTTGACACCCCTGCCCTAGAGTGTGTCCCTTTTTCTCTCTCCCCAGGTTCCAGAGCCTTTCTAGGAGCTTGGGAAGGGCAAAAAACGGCCTTCCCCACCCCTCCGGAGGCCCTCCAGAGGCCGGAAACGGCCCGTAGGCCAACTTCCGGTGGGATCAGAAATCCCGTTTTTTGCTCTCCCCAGCCTCCAGAGCCTTTCTAGGAGTCTGGGGAGGGCGAAAACAGCCTTCCCCATCCCCCCCTTGGAGGTCCCACCAGAAATTGGCAAACGGACCGTTTCTGGCCTCCAGAGAGCCTCCGGTGGGGGGAGGCCATTTTTGCCCTTCCCAAGCTCCTAGAAAGGCTCTGGAGCCTGGGGAGAGAGAGCAACAGGCCTACTGTGCCATCGTCCGGGCCAAAATTATTTAATTTGATTTTAATTCTATTTTTAAATTTTGTATGTATGTGTTTTATTGTTTGGCTGTGCACCGCCCTGAGTCCTTCGGGAGTAGGGCGGTATAGAAATAAAATAAAATAAATAAATAAATAATCGTGTGCCAGGAGCAGGGTGTGTGTGTGTGTGTGTCACGCGTGCATGCGCAGGGGCGGGGCACATAGAATTATGGGTGTGGGCACATGTGCATGTGAACCCCCCCCCGACTCCTGGCACCCGATGGCAAAAAGATTAGCCATTGCTGCTCCTATTCTATTCTATTCTATTCTATTCTATTCTATTCTATTCTATTCTATTCTATTCTATTCTATTCTATTCCATTCCATTCCATTCCATTCCATTCCATTCCATTCCATTCCATTCCATTTTATTCTTATTTCTTATTCTATTCTTATTTTCTATTCTGTTCTATTCATTCTGAATTCTATTCTTATTCTATATTTTTTTAAATAAAAAAAATCCGATTTAAATCAAAAAATCTGATTTTTTGATTTTTTTAAAAAAAATCATTGATTTTTATCCATCCTGCTGTTTTCCCATGTCTGCCTTTCTCTCCCTCTTTTCTAGCACCAGTTCCTGAAAATTGCCAAACCCCTCTCCAGCCTCACCCCTCTGATCGTTGCAGCGAAAGAGGCCACCAAGAACAATCACTGAGGGGAAAAAAACAAAAAAAGACCACACCAGCTGTTTCCGAAATCCTTCTGCGAACAATTTTCAGTTTTTATCCTTTTGGGGGGTTTTTTTTTTCCCTTCTTTCCTTCTTTTTTTTTTTAGGAAGACTCATTTTTAAAAAAGTTCCTCTTTCGGGATGTCTGCCCTGTTGCAGAAATGCATTTTTAATCATTTTTAATTTTTTCTTCTTCTTCTGGTGACTTGAAATCATGAAATTCGGACGGAGGATCCAGAAACTAGACGTACCGCACGGAGTAACTCCGGAGTAACTCTGAGCTTAGGAGCTCTGCCTTTCTTGCAAGACTCCCGTGAAAAGCCTGGCTGATCACACAACTGTTGCGTTGTTGTCGAACAAACCCTGCAGGCCTCTTGGATCCTTTAACGTACGGATTTTTCAGAACGAAAGAGAGAAATAATATTCCGCAGAAACTTTTTAGAAGACGTTTTTCCCTAAGCGAGATGCCGTTCTCTTTTAGGCGTTGTCTCGGAGAGCCTAATTCTTAAAACTACTGAAAATTTGTTTGGATTACTTGAAAAACTAGGGCAGGCAAAGAAAAACGTAGACTGTTTTTATAATTGCAGGGGGAAAAGAGGTGGATTTTTTTTTCCCCCTCAACCACTGGATGTTTGGACAAAGTTTGCATGCGTCAAAGAAGATTGAAGTAGTTAGGATGAATACCATGATCGCCTCCCCCTCCTCGTCCCTTTTTGGAAGATTAATTACTCGGTGATGATCATGCAACATGTTTTGTGTGAGTGTACGTGTCTTTACACACCAATGTGTGTGTGTGTGTGTGTGTGTGTATGTATGAGAAACAAATTGTCCTCTGATTAAATCCCTGCGGCTCTTTTCCCATCTTAACCTGCAGTTTAGGACTGCCTAATCTTGCCTGGTTGGTTAATAACTTAAAACAGGACTTTCCAGATGAATCAGAACTTCCGTTCCCAGAATCCCCCTCTTGGCCAGAGGGATTCTGGGAGTCGAAGTCCAGGACAGCTGCAAAGGGACTGGATTGGGGTGGGGTGGGGAAGCTGCTGTGGTTTATATGATCTCGGATTAAACAGTACAGCAATTTGCTCATCTGGCTCTTAATTTAAGAAATAAGATTACACAAACTCTAAGAATGGCTTGGATTTTTTGGAGGTATTTCTTTGCTGCCCTTGGTAAAGAATCACATGGTTTCCCATTTGCAAATTTGCAAAATTCGGCATATCAAGACTGGTTTATCTGGGCAACTGAGAACTCAGTCTGTCCAGGCCCAGCTACGAGTGAGCGCATCAGCATAGACTGTCTCTTTGTGTAAGAAAAAGTTTTTAAATTTGTGCGCTATGAAAACGATGGATGCGAAATCAGCAAGTTTTGAATAAACTAGATCCTGGGTGTTTCGCACTGATTTGGTTTGTTAAAAAAAAAAAAAAGGTGAGACCGTCAGAAGGCGAAAAGCATATAAATGCATGGAAAAAACAGCTCAACGCAGGTTTTGACCCAACAAAAAAGAAGCAACCTAGAACTAAGGAGAAATTTCCTGAGAGTTAGAAGAATTATTAAGTGGAACAACTTGCCTCCAGAAGTTGTAAATGCTCCAACACTGGAAGTTTTTAAGAAGAGATTGGACAACCATTTGTCGGAAGTGGTGTAAGGTTTCCTGCCTGGGCAGGGGGTTGGACTAGAAGACCTCCAAGGTCCCTTCCAACTCTTCTCTTCTATTCTCTTCTATTCTATTCTATTCTATTCTATTCTATTCTATGCTATGCTATGCTATGCCATGCCATGCCATGCCACGCCATCCTACTCTACTCTACTCTACTCTATTCTTTTTCATTCCATTCCATTCCATTCTGAATGACCTCCAAGGTCCCTTCCAACTCTGTTATTCTATTTGTATTCTATTCATTTCATTTCATTTCATTTCACAATTATTCTGTTCTATTCATTTCATTTCATTTCACTATTCTGTTCTGTTCTATTCATTTATTTCATTTCACTTCACTATTCTATTCATTTCATTTCACTATTATTCTGTTCTGTTCTATTCATTTCATTTCACATTCTATTCTATCATTTCATTTCTCCTATTCTATTCTATTCTATTCTATTCTATTCTATTCTATTCTATTCTATTCTATTCATTCCACTATTATTCCGTTCTATTCTATTCTATTATATTCATTCCACTATTATTCTGTTCTATTCTATTCATTTCATTTCATTTCATTTCACAATTATTCTGTTCTATTCATTTCATTTCATTTCACTGTTCTATTCTGTTCTATTCATTTCTTTCATTTCATTTCATTTCACTTCACTTCACTATTCTATTCATTTCATTTCACTTCACATTCTATCATTTCATTTCACCTATTCTGTTCTGTTCTGTTCTGTTCATTACACTATTATTCTATTCTATTCTATTCCTTCCTTCCTCCCTTCCCTCCCCTCCCCTCTCCTCCCTCTCTAAGTGGCTTATTATATCAGCCAATTGCCCTCAACAATCTGGGTCTTCATTTTACCGACCTCGGAAGGCTGAGTCAATTTTGAGCCGGTCAGGATCGAACTGCTGGCAGTGGACAGAGTCGGCCTCCAGTGCTGCATTCCAACCACTGTGCCACCACACCAACAGGAGGAGGAAGTGGGGAAAGAAGAGGAAGGAGAAGGGAAAAGGGAAGGAAGGAACGGAGGGGAGAAGGAGGAAGGAAGAGAGGAAGAGGAAGGAGGAGGAAAGCAAGAGGAGAGGGGGAAGGAGAAAGGAAGGGCAATAGCACTTAGACTTATATACCGCTTCACAGTGCTTTCCAGCCCTTTCTAAGCAGTTTACAGAGTCAGCCTCTTTCCCACAACAATCTGGGTCCTCATTTTACCGACCACGGAAGGACGGAAGGTTGAGTCAACCTTGAGCCGGTGAGACTCGAACTGCCAAACTGCTGGCAGTCAGCAGAAGTAGCCTGCAGTACCGCACTCTAACCACTGCGCCACTACCATTAAGTACTAAATGCCACAGTTGTGAAAACAAACATTGCAGTCCTTAAGCAAGCCAATTATTTGGTATGGGTGTGGTTTTGTCGAACGCTGCAAACGGCCATAAATACTGGTTGCCAAGCACCCAAAAATCGATCATGTGACCGGGGGGGTATGAAACTTCTAATCTGGGTTGTATGTATCCCTCGGATAGGTTCTAAAGTCACTAAGCAACCATAAAATGAGGATTATCTCCATAAAACTATAACAAAGGAGAATATTTGTAGCTCAGGGATGAAATAAGGGGTCCTTGGTGCTCTCTCCTGCAAGAAAACATCCAAGCTCAGAAAATATAAATTTAACATGGCAACAAAAGAAGATAATATCTAAAAGATTTCCTTGTCCAGTCATATCCGATTCTAGCGGACGGTGCTGATCTCCGTTTCTTAGCCGAAGGAACCAGCACTGTCCGAAAACAATTTCTGTAGTCATGTAGCTAGCATGGCTATACAGAATGCTGTGAACTTCCTACCGAAGTGGTACCTATTTATCTACTCGCCTTTGCATGCTTTCAAACTGCTAGGTGGGCAGGAGCTGGAGCAAGGGACAGGAGCTCACCCCATCGTGTGATGCTCGGGTCTCGAACTTGGGCTGTCGGATCTCTAGCTGACAAGCTCAGCGTCTTTTAACAGCAGCACCATCGCACCTCTCTTAACATCTAAAGGTAAAGGTTCCCCTCGCACATATGTGCTAGTCGTTCCCGACTCTAGGGGGCGGTGCTCATCTCCGTTTCAAAGCCAAAGAGCCAGCGCTGTCCGAAAACGTCTCCGTGGTCATGTGGCCGGCATGACTCAACGCCAAAGGCGCACGGAACGCTGTTACCTTCCCACCAAAGGTGGTCCCTATTTTTTCTACTTGCATTTTTAACCTGCTTTCGAACTGCTAGGTTGGCAGAAGCTGGGACAAGTCACGGGAGCTCACCCCGTTCCGCAGCACCCGGGATTCGAACCGCTGAGCTGCCGACCTTTCGATCGACAAGCTCAGTGTCTTAGCCACTAGGGTTACGTAAAACGTTCTGTGCATACAACAGCAATTTCTATTAGTCTGTGACCCTGCCCAAATACATATTTCATCTGGATGTGGAACCTGTGTTGTTAGATCCAGGCACAAACCCAGAAGCTACGATTGAAGGACCTGTTCTGGGGTGGGAATCATAGGGACAGAGGTGAAACCAGAGAAGGGGCTAAGAGGATTGGAGAAAAACAGTGTACAGGTAGACCTCGACTTACAACAGTTCATTTAGTGACCATTCAGTCACAACGGCACTGAAAAAAGTGGCTTAGTATTTTTCACACTTACGACCATTGCAATATCCCATTGCAGATCATGGACACATGATTGAAATTTAGACATTGGCAACTGACTCATAATAGTTGCAGTGTCCCAGGGTCACATGATCCCCTTTTGCGGCCTTCTGACAAGCAAAGTCAATGGGGAAGCCAGATTCACTTAATGACCAGATTGCTTGCTTATCAATGGCAGTGATTCACTTAATAACTGCGGCAAAAAAGGTCGTAAAACGGGGCAAAACTCACTTGACAAATGTCTCAACATAAATTTTGGGCTGAATTGTGGTCGTAAGTCGAGGACTACCTGTGCTTGTGTCATACTGTGCTTGAATCCAAGTTCTGTGGTGGTCCTGTGGAGAGAATCGGGAGGGGAGAGGAAAACAAGACATTCCAGATGTGCTGTACTCACTTCACAAGACCGTCTTGAATTTCTCTTGGACGCAACTTGGAACAAGGAAGGAGTGGCAGGCTTGAGTCATCTTGACGGCCCAATCTCTTGGAACTGGTCCAGCTGTACCTACCAAGCATGGTGACAATGATTTGAGAAGAAGACAATGTCAGCGTTCCAAGGATCGCACCCATAGAAAACAGAACTCCGAGGCAGGTGAGTTCTTCAAAGAACAGTTTATTGCAGAGGTCTTCAAACTTGGCAGCTTTAAGACTTGTGGACTTCAACTCAGAGCCTTGGTGGTGCAGCGGACTAAAGTGCTGTTAAGTAGCACTTAGCTGCCAGCTGCCTGCAATTACCGCGAGTTCAAATCTCACCAGGCTCAAGGTTGACTCAGCCTTCCATCCTTCCCAGGTAGGTAAAATGAGGACCCGGATTGTGGGGGCAATAAATTGACTTTGTATAAAAAAGAACATCGCTTAGGGGGGCTCGGAAAGCCCCCCTAAGCAGGTATATACAAAAGTATGAAGGCTATTGCTTAACGCATTGTAAGCCGCCCTGAGTCTCCGGAGAAGGGCGGCATATAAATCAAACCAATAAATAAATAAATAAACTCCCAGAATTCTCCAGCTGGCTGGAGAATTCTGGGAGTTGAAGTCCACAAATCTTAAAGCTGCCAAGTTTGAAGACTTCTGGTTTATTGGATACATCCCATGGCACAACTGGTGAAAGCCGACTCTGAAATTTCACACAGCTTTCACTTGATTAAAAGTAAAAGTTTCCCCTTTCCCGCACAACCCCGAGTCACTGATCACGCTGTCCAATCCAAGTGCTGTCCAGTCGCTTGGTTACTGGCTCCTCCTCTGGCCAGCCAGTTGTAAGAATGTCCTTGGTTCCCACAGGAAAACTTTATCGTTTTGGCGAGAAAACCCCATCTAATTATTTTCCCCCCTTTCCACCGGGGTGTGGCAATCGTGGAGCAATCCAAGATGGCTTCGGCCAGGCTCACTTCAGGGTTGACGGTGGGAGACATGAGACAGGGGACATCTCAAGCAAGAGAAAACAGATTTATTCTTTGTAAACCCCGAAGGTAGGACAAGAACCAATAGGTGAAAAGTAAAATATTATACAGGTGCTCCTTCAGAGGTGGGCAGCACATGAATTAACAACCGGTTCTCCCCGGCATCGAAAATGTGAGCGCATGTGCTCACAACGCTCGCATCACTCGCGTCCCTTTCGCAAATGCGCGTGGTCCCCTGTGCATGCGTTTTGCTCGTGCGTGAGCTTGCACACATGCATGCGGCTTAAAAAACACGGCTAAATAGAACGGCATAGCACCAGGCAGGTTACAACTATCATATCGTCACCGCTACCGGCTCGGCCGAACCGGGAGGAACCCACCACTGCTACCAATGTCAACAAGGACACGTTCAGGGGTGGGCTTCAAAAATTTTAGCAAGGGGTTCTCTGCCCGGTTGCTGGGTGGGCGTGGCCATGGTGGGCGTGTCCTAGTCAGCCTCCTGCACCACAGCGGGGACTGGGGTGGGGTTTTTTTTGCCCTCCCCAGGCTCCGGAGGCTTTCCTCGAGCCTCTGGAAGGGTGAAAATGGCCTCCCCAGGCTCCGGAGGCTGGAAACTGACCTATTTCTGGCCTTCCTGAAGTTCTGTTAGGCCTGTTTTTCGCCTCCCCGAGCCTCTGCACGCACCTTGCACATACCTGCATCCAAAATGGGCCACATGGGGACTCCTGGGAGGGGCGGGGCAGGGTGGGTGGGGCGGGGCCAGCCAGGAGTGGGATCTGAGGGTTCTCCATACTGCACAGAATCTTAGCTAGAGGTTCTCCCGAACCCTTGCCAACCCCCAGCAGCTCACCTCTGACCACTGTACTCCTGGACTTATAATCATTTGTTTAGTGACCATTTAAAGTTACAATGGCCCTGAAAAAAGTGACTTTACGACTGTTCTTCCTACTTATGACCATTGCAGCATCCCCCTGATCAGGTGATCAAAATTTAGATGCTTGGCAACCAATCCATATTTATGATGGTTGCAGTAATTCCAGTGGGGAAATGTAAAATTTGTTACTACCGGTTCTGTGGGCGTGGCTTGGTGGGGGGGGTAATGTGATGGGGTGGGCGTGGCCAACTTTTTTTTTTTTAACTTTTAAGTAAAAAAAAGAGGTTTTCTACAACCTCTTCGGCCGAAAAGGTTGTTAAAAAAATGCTTTTAAAAGCCTCTGACGATCTGGCAACTCAGCTGGGATCATCAGAGGCTTTTGTTTTCTTTTAAAATTTTTTTTTTTTTTTGCTTTTAAAAGAAAAAAAGCCTCTGACGATCCCAGCTGAGTTGCCTGATCATCAGAGGCTTTTAAAAGCATTTTTTCTACAACATTTTCGGCCGAAGAGGTTGTAAAAAAAAATGCTTTTAAAAGCCTCTGACGATCCCAGCTGAGCCGCGCGATCATCAGAGGCTTTTTTTTTACTTTTAAAAGCATTTTTTCAGCCAAAGAGGTTGTAGAAAAAATGCTTTTAAAAGTAAAAAAAAGCCTCTGATGATCGCGTGGCTCAGCTGGGCATGGGGGGCTGGCAGGGATTTTTGCTACCGGTTCTCCGAACCACCCGCCACCATCACTACCGGATCGGGCGATCCAGTCTGAACCGGGAGCATTTCACCCCTGAGTAATTCCCTTTTGCCATCTTCTGACCAGCAAAATCATCAAGGAAAGATTCACTTAACAACCATGTGACTGACTTAACAACTGCAGCGATTCGCTTAACAATTGTGGCAAGAAGTGTCATTAAACGGGAGCAAAACTCACTTAACGACGTTCTTGCTTAGCAGTGGAAATGTTGGGCACAATTGTGGTCGTAGAGACTTTGCAATGAGATGTTACACCCTTTCCTCTGCCGTGTGTGTGAATGTGTCTCCCCTGCGTGATGGGTGAAGAATACAGTCCATAGAATGTTCCAGAATAAATCGGAGAAATGTTGGAAATGTCATCAGACCCCAGGATCCTACTACCACATGTGATGGACATGCGTAGAAACAAGGAGATATTGGACTAAGATACACAAGTGGTTGGAAAAAATGATAAAGAAACATATTGATTTTAAACCAGAGATATTTTTATTAGGGATCGTACCGGAGATATACAATAAAGAACTGCAATATTTAATTGTGAATCTCTTGACAGCAGTCGGAATTGTATTTGCTAAAAACTGGAAAGGAGAAAAATTACCTAATGATGAAGAAATTATTAAGAAAATGATGGAATGTGCTGAAATGAGCAGATTGACCTTTGAAATAAGAGAACAGGAAGACAGACAGTATTATTTGATATGGGATTTATTTTATCAATGGATAGAGAATAAGAATTGGAAATAATTATGATATAAATGGATGTTCAAGACTCAACACTTTCTTATTTTATCAAGCTGGCCTGGCCTAAATCTTCTCCCCTTTTTAAAATGTAAATTTTAATTTGTTTTTAAATTATGGGGTATTTTGAATTTGTCTCAGCCAAATTATTTAATTCGTTTTTATTCTATTTTAAATTTTTGTATTTATGTGTTTTATTCTGTGGCTGTTCACCGCCCTGAGTCCTTCGGGAGTAGGGCGGTATAGAAATCCAATAAAATAAATAAATAAATGAAATAAACGTTGAAATTTTTTCAAAATAAGTTAGCATGATTAGTGATAAACTGAAGAGAGGAGGAGCTCAAAAAAATGCCACCGTCTGTTACACCGTCTTTGATTGTATGGAATGATAATGGTTTTTAATATTGTGTTTTGTTTTTGTTTTTTGAAAATAAAAAATTAATAATAATAAAAAAAAATATGGTCCATAAAAGGACTCTGATTGGCTGGAGATTATGTGGATTGTGTGACATCACCTGCGAGGCAGTTTCTGACAGTTGGGCTCGGACTCAGTTCTGGTCGATGCTGGGCTGTTTGGCAGAGGCCATTTCTCTTGTGGGAATTGATGAGCCTTTGGTAAGTAAGGCAGAATGCACAATGGCGCAGTGGTTAGAGTGTGGTACTGCCTGCAATTTGGTAGTTCGAATCTCACCAGGCTCAAGGTTGACTAAGCCTTCTGTCCTTCCGAGGTCGGTAAAATGAGGTTGTTGGGGGACAAGAGGCTGACTCTGTAAACTGCTTAGAGAGGGCTGTAAAAGCATTGTGAAGCGGTATATAAGTCGAAGTGTTGCTATTGCTAAAGCCTTAGTAAGATACCACACCTAGAATATTGCTCCCAAGTTTTGGTCACCACGTTATAAAAAAAGACGTGGAGACTCTAGAAAAAGTACAGAGAAGAGCAACCAGGATGATGAGGGGACTGGAGGCTAAAACATACGATGAACGGTTGCAGGAACTGAGCATGGCTAGTCTAGTGAAGAGAAGGACCAGGGGAGACAGGATAGCAGACTTCCCATATTTGAAGGGCTGCCACAGAGAGGAGGAAGGGGGTCAAGCTATTCTCCAAGGCACCTGAAGGCCAGACAAGGAATAACGGAAGGAAACTGATCAAGGAGAGATTCAACCTAGAAATAAAGATAAATTTTCTGACAGAGAGAACAATCAACCCATGGAACAGAAGTTGCCTTCAGAAGTTGTGGGAGCTTCATCACTGGAAGCTTTCAAGAAGAAACTGGACTGCCATCTGTCAGAAATGATGTAGGGTCTCCTGCTTAGGTGTGGGGGTGGACTAGAAGACCTATGAGGTCCCTTCCAACTCGATGGCAAAATGATGGTTTCTCTAATCCCCATAATAAACAAGCTTGGATGATGCTTTAACCCAATTCAGAATAACGTGTTGATTTAACTTCTTTTAACTGACATTTTTCCAAAGGTGAACATTCTCCCAAACGAGGAAAACCCGAAGGACCTTGAGAGCATTCGAAAAAAAGCTTGGAAGACCCCAAAAGACCCCATTGTTTTCAAAGTCATGGTGAAGGACTGGGAACAGGAGAAGAAAGAACTTCAGAAGATGCTCCGAGAACGGGACGACACCGTGGCAACCCTGGAGGCCCGAAACCAGATATTATTTGAGGCCAACAAAACTCTCCGTTCCGAAATCAAGAAGGCCTCCATACAACTTGTCAAATTTCAAGAATCCAGAGTTAGTCAGGACCGGGCTATTTTGCGTATCAAGCGAGAGACGGAGCAAATCCTGAGATACTTGAAAGAGTTGGAGGCGAAAATCGTGAAGGACAAGCAACAATATGAGGAGAAGAAGGAGTCCGCGGAGGTGGAACGCATGGTGCTCGATCTTGAAAAGATCTGCGAGGCGCAGGAAAACAAGATCCTCTCTCTGGAAGAACGGTTTGAGCAGTTCTCCTTCAGAAGGTTGGAGATGGACTCCTTGCTGTAAGAGAAGGAAGAAGGCCAAGCAGGAGGAGGACTTTGGAGACCTGAGACCTTCTATGCAGGAGAAGATGATGGTGGTGATGATGCTTGGCCTGGAATTTTCACACCTCTTGCTCGTCCGGTCTGGCAAAGATTTGGCGCCTGGGAAGCGATGGTGACCTTGACCGAATGTCTCCAGTGGCTGTCCAAGATCCTGGCCATCTATCCTGGCCAAAGGCAGAGTGGCTTGTGGCCCTTTGGAGCCAGAGTCCTGTGGGAAAACTACTAGATGTGGAATAACGATCCCATCCGCTTTCTATCTACAGGAAATTTCATATATTTCTTTGGTTCCAATAAAGGATTCCTCACTTCAGATCTTTGGTGCTGTCTCAGAACTAACTTGGCTTTTTATCTACATCTGGGTTTCCAAATCAACAGTACATGAATTCTTCATTAAGAATAGAATGAAAGAAAGAAAGAATAGAATAGAATAGAATAGAATAGAATAGAATAGAATAGAATAGAATAGAATAGAACAGAGAATAGAGAATAGAGAATAGAATAGAATAGAATAGAATAGAATTAGAATAGAATAGAATAAAGAGGGAATAGAATAGAATAAAGAGAGAATAGAATAGAATAGAATAGAATAGAATAGAATAGAATAGAATAGAATAGAAAATAGAATAAAATAAAAATAGAATAAAATAATAGAAAATAGAATAGAATAGAATAGAATAGAATAATAGAATAGAATAGAATAGAATAGAATAGAATAGAATAGAATAGAATAGAATAGAACAGAGAACAGAGAATAGAATAGAATAGAATAGAATAGAATAGAATGGAATAGAATGGAATGGAATGGAATGGAATGGAATGGAATGGAATGGAATGGAATGGAATAGAACAGAGAATAGAATAGAATAGAATAGAATAGAATAGAACAGAGAACAGAGAACAGAATAGAATAGAATAGAATAGAATAGAATAGAATAGAATAGAACAGAACAGAGAATAGAGAATAGAGAATAGAATAGAATAGAATAGAATAGAATAGAATAGAATAGAATAGAGGGAATAGAATAGAATTAGAATAGAATAGAATAAAGAGGGAATAGAATAGAATAAAGAGGGAATAGAATAGAATAGAAAAGAATAGAATAGAACAGAACAGAGAATAGAGAATAGAGAATAGAATAGAATAGAATAGAATAGAATAGAATAGAATAGAATAGAATAGAGGGAATAGAATAGAATTAGAATAGAATAGAATAAAGAGGGAATAGAATAGAATAAAGAGGGAATAGAATAGAATAGAATAGAAAATAGAATAAAATAAAAATAGAATAAAATAATAGAAAATAGAATAGAATAGAATAGAATAGAATAGAATAGAATAGAATAGAATAGAATAGAATAGAATAGAATAGAATAGAATAGAATAGAACAGAACAGAACAAGAAATCAGAATAGAATAGAATAGAATTCTTTATTGGAGTGGAGAATGAGGGGTATACCTTCTCTTGGGCTTTGCACTTGAGCTTCCTGTTCCTGTGCAAGAACATGTATTCTATTTTTTTTTTCATTTTTTTTATTTGATTTATATGCCGCCCTTCTCCAGAGACTCAGGGCGGCTTACAATGCATTAAGCAATAGCCTTCATACTTTTGTATATTTTATACAAAGTCAGCTTATTGCCCCCACAATCCAGGTCTTCATTTTACCTACCTTAGAAAGGATGGAAGGCTGAGTCAACCTTGAGCCTGGTGAGATTTGAACTTGCAGTAATTGCAGGCAGCTGATGTTAATAACAGTCCTTTAGTCTGCTGCGCTACCAGGGCTCTTGATAACTGTTGTCAAACTCCCATGGAGCCAGGACTGTTGTCAAACTCCCATGGAGCCATGTAGGGGTCATGTTTGTCTGAATCAAGTTTGTTTGAAGTTTGCCAGGTGATGCAATGTCCTTAGAAGAGTGTGCAATACAGTGAGCTCTGTATTATCTGCTAGATAATCCTATTAGGTCCTGGAGGGTCATAGCTTAATCTCATCACCCTGGATCTGGCGGTCTTTTGTCTTGTAGATAGGTTGGCCCAGTCTTTCTTAATGAGCACCAAATATCTGCCCGGAGCAGGGAGCTGCTTTCTGTCTTTAGAAACACGTTTCTCCTGTAGGGGAATATAATATTCTGCCTTTTTAAATATTTCTCAAAGTATTTCATTCTTCTAGAAGGGGTGACTTCCTTCACTGCTGATACATTGCAATGCAAGGCTCATCCTTCCTAGACAGCCTGCAACCTCAAGGGAAGCATTTGCTATTCTGTAAGCATGTAGTTCTTCTTGTGAGCCTGTAGGGGGCTCCCTTTCTAAGGAGGCTCCACAAATTCAGAATAACAACGACAGAATAACAGATTAACCAGGGGTGAAATGCTCCCGGTTCAGACCGGATCGCCCGAACCGGTAGTGATGGCGGCAGGTGGTTCGGAGAACCGGTAGCAAAAATCCCTGCGCCGCCCCCCCCCCCCAACATGCTCAGCTGAATCGCAGGATCATCAGAGGTTATTTTTTTTTTACTTTTAAATGCATTTTTTCTACAACCTCTTTGACAAAAAAAATGCTTTTAAAAGTAAAGAAAACAAAAGCCTCTGTCGGTCGCGCGGCTCAGCTGGCATCCTCAGAGGTTTTTTTTCAAAGCATTTTTTTTCTGCAACCTCTTGGCCGAAGAGATGGTAAAAAAAAATGCTTTGAAAAGTCTCTGACGATCCCAGCTGAGTTGCCTGATCGGCAGAGGCTTTTCAAAGCATTAGAAAAAATGCTTTGAAAAGTTAAAAAAAAAAAAAAGTTGGCCACGCCCACCCAGTCACATTATCCCCCCACCACCAAGCCACGCCCACAGAACTGGTAGTAACACATTTTACATTTCACCCCTGAGATTAACAGAGTTGGAAGGGACCTGGTAGTAAAGGTAAGTAGTAAAGGCAAGTAAACTGGTAGTAAAGGTAAGTAGAACCCCCACCCCTGCTTCACAGGGTGCTCTCTCTCTGAATGTCAATCCATTTGGGAAGGATGCAGCCCATAAAAGATCCTGATTGGCTGGAGATTGGCTGTGGATTGTGGCCTCACCTGTCAGGTGGTTTCTGACATCCCTAGTTGATGCTGGGCTATTTGGCAGAGGCTGTTTCTCTCGCGGGAACTGAGGATCCTTTGGTGAGTAGCTGGCATGATGGTTTCTCTAATCCCGACAGTAAACAAGCATCTTCTCATCGGGAACCTAGGATGAGGCACTGATGCTGAATTCTGAATTGCGTGTCGATTTAATTTCTCTTTAATTTCTATTCTATTCTATTCTATTCTATTCTATTCTAGTCTAGTCTAGTCTAGTCTAGTCTAGTCTAGTCTAGTCTAGTCCAGTCCAGTCCAGTCCAGTCCAGTCCAGTCCAGTCCAGTCCATTCTATTAATTTCAATTCAATTCAATTCAATTCAATTCAATTCAATTCAATTCAATTCTAGTCTAGTCTAGTCTAGTCTAGTCTAGTCTAGTCTAGTCTAGTCTAGTCTAGTCTAGTCTAGTCCAGTCCAGTCCAGTCCAGTCCAGTCCAGTCCAGTCCATTCTATTAATTTCAATTCAATTCAATTCTATTCTATTCTATTCTATTCTTGTCCAGTCAAGTCCAGTCCAGTCCATTCTATTCTATTAATTTCTTTTCTTTTCTTTTCTTTTTTCTTTTCTTTTCTTTTCTTTTCTTTTCTTTTCTTTTCTTTTCTTTTCTTTTCTTTTCTTTTCTTTTCTTTTCTTTTCTTTTCTATTCTAATTTCTATTCTGTTCTGTTCTGTTCTATTCTAGTCCAGTCCAGTCCAGTCCAGTTCAGTCTATTCTATTAATTTCTATTCTTTTCTTTTCTTTTCTTTTCTTTTCTTTTCTTTTCTTTTCTTTTCTTTTCTTTTCTTTTCTTTTCCTTTCCATTCTATTCTATTCTATTCTATTCTATTCTATTCTATTCTATTCTATTCTATTCTATTCTATTCTATTCATTTCTTTTCTATTCTATTCCCTCTTCATTCTATTCTATTCTATTCTATTCCATTCCATTCTATTCTATCCTATTCTATTCTAAATTTCTTTTTTTTTCTATCCTATCCTATCCTATCCTATCCTATCCTATCCTATCCTATCCTATCCTATCCTATCCTATCCTATCCTATTGAAGCTATGGTTTAAATCTGTCCACCTGTTGTGAAAGTGAAGAGTTTACTTACATATTCTAACTTTGCTTGTTCACCAGCAGAGAACGGTGCCGGAAACCGATCACTTTCACCCCAAGACCATGATGAAAACTGCAGCGTCCCTTCTGAGGGACAGCCGAGAAAGCTTAAAGAAGGAGATCAGGAACTTAAGAGTCAAAGTGTCCAACCTTGAGGCAGAAAACCCAGAAATTATCAAGAATACCCTCATGAATGAGCAAAAGAGGAGCCCGGAACGCCAAATCAGTTGTCTGGAAAAGGAAGAGAAAGAATTTCAGGAGATGTTCCGAGAACTGGACGACACGAGGGCAACTCTGGAGATCCAAAACCAGACCTTGTCCCAGACCAACCAGATGCTCCATTCCAAAATCCAGAAGGTCTCCAACAACCTAATCAGGTTTCAGGCCTCCAAGGTTAGCCGGGATCAGGATATTTTGCGTATGAAGGAGGAGGTGGAGAAAATTGTGGCGGACGTTCAACGGGTAGAGGCGAAAATCGAGACGGCCAGGCGGAGGTACGAGGACAGGAAGAAGCAGTCCGCCGAGCTGGAACACATGATGGTTGAGCTCGAAGGGATCTGCAAGGCTCAAGACAAGGAGATCCTTTTCCTGGAGGATCGACTGGGACAACCGTTGCAAAACACTCTGTTTTCGGTCTTATCTGGAGGAGCTTGGGTGTTGGTGGCTTTAATGGTCGGTCTGGGATTTTCAAACCTGGTCCCCTTCCTGATCAACTCTTATTGCCTGAGAACTGATCGTTGACATTTACGACTTCTTTAACTAGGTATAGGACATCCTGTCCCAAAATCACCCCCGGAAATTGTTGCCTTGTTGAACAAGAATCCTGGGGGGTAAATGTAGAAAACTGGTAAATAAAGAAAAAAAAGGGTGTTTCTTTTCTATATTCAGGAAATGTAATTTAGTTCTTTCATCCCGATAAAGAATTACGGGTAATCAGAGTCCGAATAGAGCCAGAAGGGATCTTGGAGGTCTTCTAGTCCAGCCCCCTGCTTAAGCAGGAGACCCTATACTCGTGATGGTGAACCTATAGCATGCGGGCCACAGGTGCCACACGGAGCAATATCGGTGGGCACGCGAGCGTTTCCCTAGCTCAGCTCCGCATGCGCGCCGGCCAACTGATTTTCGGGGCTTCCGGGCCCACCAGAAGTCAGGAAACAGGCTGTTTCCGGCCTCCAGAGGGCTGTTGTGACTCCGACCCCCGAGGCTGACTTATCAGAGGGAGAAGGCTCCGAACATGAAGGAGAGGAGTTGGCCAGGCCTCCCTCTCCAGGACCCTCCTCTCTGGCAATGCCTCAGGTGTCTCCCGAGGGAGAAGAGATTGGCCAGGAGCCAGGTATCTCCTCGCAGTTGGACAGTGACGGAGATAAGTCTTGGCTGGATCCACACCAGCGTCGGAGAGACAAGCGCACGCAGCAGAAAAGGAGATGTGCCAGAGATTAGGCTGAGTCACTGGACCACACCCCACAGGGGTTAAAAGGGGGTGAGGTGGCCATTCAGACTCTGTGACGGACAAAACTAACTACTAGCGAGTCACATTGTATCTTTGAAACAACGTTATCTGCCTTGGATTTAATACGGACTGGACTTGACAATTCTTGAACTGTGTGTATCTTGTTTGGGTTTATCTATCAGAGGAACAACCCCTCCCTTTATGGGTAAAGTTCTTGGCAAGCAGCTACTGGGTTGCTGCCAATCCTCTTATTGAAAGAATTTGTTGTCTGCCAGTTTTATTTAACCCCTGGATATCTGTTTGTGTGCGTGTGTGAGACGGGGACAGAACAAGGGCCTCCGGGTGGGTGGGGAAGTCCATTTTTGCCCTCCCCAGGCTCCTAGAAAGGCTCTAGAGCCTGGGGAAGGCGAAAAATGGGCCTACCGGACCCATCGTGCCATCACGTGCCAAAAGTGTGGGAGCGTGAAGGGGGGTCGTGTGTGTATACGTGGGGGGGCAGGCTGCAGTGAATTATGGGTGTGGGCATGCGCGAATGTGACCCCCCCGCACTACCTCACTTTTGGCACATGATGACAAAAAGGTTAGCTATCATTGCCCTATACCATTTCAGACAAGTATCTTCTTAGTAGTCTCCAGTGATGAAGCACTCACAACTTCTGGTGGCAAGCTGTTCCAATGGTTAATTGTCCTCATTGTTAGGAAATCCTTCCTTCATTCCAGGTGGCTTCTCTCCTTCATTAGTTTCCATCCATTGTTTCTTGTCCTGCTTTCAGGTGCTTTGGTGAATAAATTGAACCCCCCCCTTCTATGTGGCAGCCTCTCAAATATTCGGCTTACGGCCACAATTGAGCCCCAAATTTCTGTTGCTAAGCAAGACAGTTCCTAAGGGAGTTTTGCCCCCTTTTACTCCCCCTCTTTCCATAGTTGTTAAATGAATCACTGCAGTCGTTCAGTTAGTAACACGGCAGTTAAGTGAATCTGGCTTCCCCGTTGACTTTTCTTGCCGGAAGGTCCTTAAAGGGGAAATCACGTAACCCGAGGACACCGTCATAAATACAGGCTAGTGGCCAAGCGTTTGAATTTTGATCGTGTGACCACAGGGATACTGCGACGGTCGTAAGCGCGAAAACAATCATGAGTCACTTTTTTCAGTGCCGTTGTAACTTTGAACGGACACAAAATGAATGGTTGTAAACCAGGGTGGGCTTCAAAAATTTTAGCAACTGGTTCTCTGCCCGGTTGCTGGGTGGGCGTGGCCATGGTGGGTGTGGCCTAGCCGGCCTCCTGCACCACAGCAGTGGGGGTGGTTGTTTTTACCCTCCCCGGGCTCCGGAGATTTTCCTCAAGTCTCCGGGAAGGCAAAAACAACCTCCCCAGGCTCCGGAGGCCCTCTGGAGGCCGGAAACTGGCCTGTTTCCAGCCTTCCCGAACTTCTGGTAGGCCCGTTTTTTGCCCTCCCTGAGCTTCCGCACGGTCTTACCTGCATCCAAAACGGGCTGCGTAGGGACTTCTGGGAGGGGCAGGGCGGGATGGGCGTGGCCAGCGAAGAGTGGGATTTGGGGGGTTCTCCAAACTGCACAGAATCTTAGCTGGAGGTTCTCCCGAACCCTTGTGAACCCCCAGCAGCCCACGCCTAGTTGTAAGTCAAGGACCACCTATAATGGCTTTAGATTTTAACGGAACGAGATTGGCTCAGGCACAATTTCAGACCTGAAACCAGAACCAGATGGGCTAAATTACAATTTCAAGATTTGTTTTAAGTTTGCAGCCTACAGTAAAAGATTCCCTCTTTGATCACAAGAGGGAGTCAAAGATTACCAATTTGATTTCGCGGACAAGTTTGATTCTGAACTGACCAAGGCGGAAGCAGAAGCAGCTGGATTTCATGAGAAGCATCTCCGACCAACGTTGCAAATCAACTAAATTGAAGCAACCGGAATAAAGATTGATTCAGGTAGTCCTCGACTTACAACAGTTCCCTTAGTGACCATTCAAAGGGGTTAGACTAGATGACCTACAAGATCCCGTCCAACTTTGTTCATCTGTAAGGTTACAATAGCACTGGGGGAAAAAAACATTTATGACCCTTTTTCACACTTACGACCGTCGCAACACCCCCCCTCCACGGGTCACGCCGTTTACATTCGGCTGCTCTGCAACTGACTCACATTTACGACGGTTGCAGCGCCACGCGATCCCCTTTTAGCGACCTTCCGGCAAGCAAAGTTCAAATAAAAACCAGATCCACTTAAACAGGCTAGTTTTAACCACTGCAGCGATTCGCTGAACAAACCGTGGCAGGAAAAGTCGTAAAACGGGGGCCCGCGAAACTCACTTCACCAACGTCTCGCCTAGCAACATAAATTTGGGGCTCGATGGTGGTCGTAAGTCGAGGACTTTCCCGTACCGCTTTATACTGCGCTGGTGAGACCACGTCGGAACGGCGTGTCCATTTCTGGTCACCGACGACAGAAAAAAAGATTTTTCAAGAACCGACTGAGGCTCAGTGCCAAGTCAGCAGTGAGTTTCACAATCGAAGGCTTGCACAGTGTCTAAAGGTGCCCTTTGAACCATGAAATCCTGGATCTATAGTAAACTGGTTGGTGGCACCATTAATTCAATCTCCTTCCAAATATCTAGAACAATGTTTCTCAATCTTAAGAGGTCTGAATTCCAACTTCCAGAATTCCATGTTGACTCAGCTTTCCATTCCTTTATTTATTTTTTTATTTTATTTTTTTATTTAATTTGATTTATATGCCGCCCTTCTCCGGAGACTCAGGGCGGCTTACAATGTGCTCAGCAATAGCCTTCATCCTTTTGTATATTTATATAAAGTCAGCTTATTGCCCCCACAACTGGGTCCTCAATTTACCTACCTTAGAAAGGATGGAAGGCTGAGTCAACCTTGAGCCTTGGAGAGATTCGAACCTGCAGTAATTGCAGGCATCTGGTCTTAATAACCAGCTTAATAACAGGATGCCTTAGACCACTGTACTACCAAGGCTCCTTCTTCCAAGGTCGGTAAAATGAGGACCCAGATGGTTGGGGGCAAGAGGCTGATATTGTAAACCATTTAGAGAGGAAGGAAGGAAGGAAGGAAGGAAGGAAGGAAGGAAGGAAGGAAGGAAGGAAGGAAGGAAGGAAGGAAGGAAGGGAGCCATGGTGGTGCAGTGGTTAGAATGTAGTATTGCAAGCTAATTCAGCTCACTGCCAACAGTTCGATCCTGAACTGGCTCAAGGTTGATTCAGCCTTCCATCCTTCCGAGGTCGGTAAAATGAGGACCCAGACTGTTGGGGGCAAGAGGCTGACTCTGTAAACCGCTTAGAGAGGGCTGTAAAAGCACTGTGAAGCAGTATATAAGTCTATTGGGAGGGAAGGCAGGCAGGCAGGGAGGCAAGAAGGAAGGAAGGAAGGAAGGATAGAAGGAAGGAAGGAAGGAAGGAAGGAAGGAAGGAAGGAAGGAAGGAAGGAAGGAAGGAAGTTGAGTGAGAAGAAGAGGGAGGGAGGGAAGGAAGGAAGGCTGGCTGGATGGATGGATCCATGGTTGCTCAGTGGTTAGAATGCAGCACTGCAGATTGACTCTGCCCACAGCCAGCAGTTTGATCCTGACCAGCTCAAGGTTGACTCAGCCTTCCTGAGGTTGGTAAAATGAGGACCCAGATTTTTGGGGACAAGAGGCTGACTCTCAACCGCTTAGAGAGGGCTGTAAAGCAGTGTGAAGTGGTATATAAGTCTATTGGGAAGGAAGGAAGGAAGGAAAGAAGGAAGGAAGGAAGGAAGGAAGGAAGGGAGGGAGGGAGGGAGGGAGGGAGGGAGGGAGGGAGGGAGGGAGGGAGGGGGCTGTGTTGTCACAGTGTTTAGAATGCAGAATTGCTGACAAACTCTGCCCACAGCCAAGAGTTCGAATTTCACCAGGCCCAAGGTTGATTCAGCCTTCCATCCTTCCGAGGTCTGTAAAATGAGGACCCAGATTGTTGGGGGAAAAGAGGCTGAGTCTGTAAACTGCTTAGAGAGGGCTGGAAAGCACTGTGAAGCGGTATATAAATCCATTGGGATTTCGTTACATTCTTGCATTACATTCTTGATTAAATTATCTTTCCATCGATATATAATATTACGGTACTCCTTCAAAAAAAAATCGTGTTTTTAGCTAGTTTTACAAAATACACTTTTCCCAAAAAGGTTTCCACAATTTGGGCCACTACTTGTAAATCAAGGACTATTTGTATCTCATTACATGGAAGAGGGTGTTTTATGGAAGAAATGAGTTTTGGTTTCTGGATTTCCCGCTGTTGTGCCTTTGGCTCCTCCGTTACTTTGGGGTGGGGTGGGGGCCTCTCCCTCCCACCTAGCCTGGCTAGGTGGCTCAGTGGCTAAGACGCTGAGCTTGTCGATCAAAAAGGTCGGCAGTTTGGCAGTTCAAATCCCTTGTATAATTCTCCTGCGTGAGCAGGGGGTTGGACTAGATGATCTCCAAGGTCCCTTCCAACTGTATTCCTGTTACCACGTTTAGCTCTTTCTTCCAATCTGTAAAAATCAGCCTGTTGCCCAAGGAATGTCAGTCACATTAATCAACCTTCAGACTTTGTGATGTGAGCACAATCGGCTTCTTATCCGATCACACAAGAGTTAGAAGTTGACCGCAATCATTGTTCTCCATCAAAGAAGGAGGTTATAAACTAGCTAATCTGTACATTAGTGCAATTTACACGCTGGAGTAAGAGTATTAGTTCCTTATCTGGCGATGTCCTTGTGGTGGGAAGCTGTCCTACGGATGGCGCGTGGAGAAGGGAAGGTTGATTAATTGTTTCTCGCCGTCTGGAAATTTCTCCTTGGTTCTAGATTGCTTTTCTCTCCTGGATGAGTTTCCACCCGTTGCTTCTTGTCCTGCCTTCAGGTGCTTTGGAGAATAGGTGGACCTCCTCTTCTTTGTGGCAGCCCCTCAAATATTGGAAGACTGCTATCATGTTTTAGCCTCTAGCCTCCTAATCATCTTTGTTGCTCTTCTCTGCACTCTTTCTAGAGTCTCCACATCTGGTGATGTCCTTGTGGTGGGAAGCTGTCCTACGGATGGTGCGTGGAGAAGGGAAGGTTGATTAATTGTTCTCGCCATCTGGAAATTTCTCCTTAGTTTTCTCCTTGATAATTGTCCCAAAGGTCCTTTTTTCAAGAGGCAACTGGACTTTCTTATTTTTATTTTTTTTTTTGAAGACATTTCGCTTCTCCTCAGGGGTGAAATCCAGCAGGTTCTGACAGGTTCTGGAAAACCAGTAGCAGAAATTTTTAATAGTTCGGAGAACCGGCAAATACTATCTCTGGCTGGCCCCAGGAGTGGGGAGGGAATGGGGATTTTGCAGTATCCTTCCCCCAGGAGTGGGGTGGGAATGGGGATTTTGCATGCCCACGGAACTGGTAGTAAAAAAAATTGAATTCTACCACTGCTTCTCATCCAAGAAGCTTCTTCAGCTCTGACTGGATGGTGGAGGTTGGAAGGATTTATATTCCTTGCATTGAATTTCCATCCTTCCATTCCCTACCATCCAGTCGGAGCTGAAGAAGCTTCTTGGAAGAGAAGCGAAATGTCTTCAAAGAAAAAACCAGAAAGCTTCTTGAAAAAGCACCTTTGAGATGATTATCAAGGAGAGAGTCAACCTAGAACTAAGGAGAAATTTCCCCGGTGAGAACAATTAATCAACCTTCCCTTCTCCGTGCACCATCCGTAGGATAGCTTCCCACCACAAGGACATCACCAGATGTTGAGACTCTAGAAAGAGTGCAGAGAAGAGCAACAAAGAGGATTAGGGGACTGGAGGCTAAAACGTATGAAGAACAGTTGCAGGAACTGCATATGTCTAGTTTAATGAAGAGAAGGACTAGGGGAGACATGATAGCAGTCTTCCAATATTTCAGGGGTTGCCCCAAAGAAGAGGGAGTCAACCTAGTCTCCAAAGCACCTGAGGGTAGGAGAAGAAGCAATGGGTGGAAACTAATCAAGGAGAGAAGCAACTTAGAACTAAGGAGAAATTTCCTGACAGTTAGAACAATTAACCAGTGGAACAACTCGCCTCCAGAAGTTGTGAATGCTCCAACACTGGAAGTTTTTAAAAAGATATTGGATAACCATTTGTCTGAAGTGATCTGAAACTTCACAGTGGAGTGAAGATTTACTAGCTGTTAGTTCGTCCCTCCAGTGTCTTTTTCCAAGGGGTGCAAGGGACAGAGGCTGGGTGATCCCACAGCTCAGTATGCACCCCATTCTCCTCTTGCTTTTACAGTACAGGTAGTACTCGACTTACGACCCCAATTGTGCCCAAAAAATTCTGTTGCTAAATGAGATAGTTATTAAGTCAGTTTTGCCTCATCACGTGACCCCGGGACACCGTAAGTGGCATCTTGGTGGCGCAGTGGACTAAAGCACTGTTAAGTAACACCAGCTGCCTGCAAGTTCAAATCTCACCAGGCTCAAGGTTGACTCAGTCTTCCATCCTTCCGAGGTAGGTAAAATGAGGACCCGGATTGTGGGGGCAATAAGCTGACTTTGTATAAAAAAGAACACCGCTTAGGGGGGGCCGAAATCCCTACTAAGCAGGTATATACAAAAGTATGAAGGCTATTGCTTAACACATTGTAAGCCGCCCTGAGTCTCCGGAGAAGGGCGGCCTATAAATTGAACCAATAAATAAATAAATAAATAGCCAATGACCAAGCGCCCAAATTTTGATCACGTGACTAGTGTTAAGTGCGAAAAATGGTCATAAGTCCCCCCCTTTTTTTTTAGTGCTGTGGTAACTTTGGTCACTAAACGAATGATGGTAAGTCAAGGACCACTCCTATTTATTTTTGTAAGAATAACTTCTTAAAAAATGATTTCGGAGAATTTTCTTCTGAAAGGTTTTTCAAAGAAGAAAATAAATATGCCAAAGGTTTCATTTGTGTGTGTGTGTGTGTTTTTCTTTAGTTATGTCTAAGCGTTGGTTGGGTGTGCTAATGCCCTGCCTCTCCTTGCACAATTCTGTTTATGGCCGTCTGCAGAATGGAAGGTGTGGCCTCTCACACAACACCTCTGAATTCCTCGAAATGGAGAAACCGGACAACCCGTTTAAATTTCCTTGTGTGACCAGTTTCCCTGCGGGTGTACATGGCTGTTTCCAACATTGAGCATAGGCAATCCTGGCAGCGGTTAATATGTGTAGTACTGAATATTTTGTGCCCTTCACATATTTTTTTTTTTTTTTAAGATCCCCAATAGGAAGAATTCCGGTTCTAAGTCTAATTGTTCATTAGTAATTTCCTGTAGCCAATCTTTAATTTTTAGCCAATATTTTCGAGCCTCAGGACAGGACCACCACATATGGTAGTATGTTCCCTCTTTCTTTTTACATTTCCAACATATGGGGCTCGTTTTAGGGTACATTTTCGCTAATCTCGAAGGGGATAAGTGCCACCTGTAGAACATTTTATATGTGTTTTCTTTATATGCTGCTGATTTTGTTAGTTTACGGTTTCTGAATTGCGCAGAAATGGACAAATTAACGCTGAGTTTAAAAGATAAAGAGACGTCGATATTTTACAATGTGTGTGGACAGTGGTATAACTGGATAGAACGGAGATAGATTGAAGATAGATAGTTATTAAGAACAAGTAATATATAAAATAAGAATGTAAATACGCACAATTTAATTTTTGTAAATAATGCACGAATTATTGTCACAAGAAAAACACCACAATTACTGTAGATGCTGTTGAATGAAATAATTTTTTATGTTTTTAATGTAATAAAAGTTTAATAAAGTGTTTATAAAAAAAAAAATTCCTTGTGGCTGAAAGCTACTCTTGGTGAAAACTCAGCTTCAAGATTTCTGCTGTTCCCATAATAAGGCAGGCTCTAAAATGAGCATTCAAATGTTTTAAATATTTTGAGGATTCTGACAATACGGTGGAAAGAAGCATTAGAAAAATGGAGAGCTGGCCCAACAGAAGACTCTAACCCAGAAGCCGTTCCTTAAATGTGCTTCCGGTGACGTATCCCCACAGGGTATAAGAGTTTGGTTTCGTAGTTAAGGCGCTGGGCTAGAAATCGAGAGACAGTGAGTTCTAGTTCTGCCTTACGCATGGAAGTTGGCCGGGAAACTTTTAGCCAATCTCCAGGAGACGGTGAGTTCTAGTTCTGCCTTAGGTGTGGAAGTTGGCTGCGTGACTTTGGGCCAATCACCAGGAGACAGTGAGTTCTAGTCCTCCCTTAGGTGTGAAAGGTAGCTGGGTGACTTTGGGCCCATCACCAGGAGATGGTGAGTTCTAGTCCTGCCTTAGGTATGAAAGCTGGCTGGTGACTGGGCAATCACCAGGAGACAATGAATTCTAGTCCTCCCTTAGGTGTGAAAGCTGGCTGATGACTTTGAGCCAATCACAAGGAGACAGTGAATTCTAGTCCTTCCTTAGGTGTGAAAGCTGGCTGGATAACTTTGGGCCAATCGCCAGGAGACGGTGAGTTCTAGTCCTGCCTTAGGTGTGAAAGCTAGCTGGGTGACTTTGGGTCAATCATCAGGAGACAGTGAATTCTAGTCCTGTCTGAGGAGGTGTAAGACCCAGTTGGGAGACTTAGAGCCAGTCCCTCTGTCTCTCAGCATATCCCACCTCACAGGGTTGTTGTGGGGAAAAAGAGGAAGGAATATTATGCAATTTGCCACCTTGTATTACCTATAAAGTAATAGCCGGATTAAAAAACTCTAATCAATCAATCAATGGGAGTGTAGAGTGCTCTCCAGATGCTCCCTGGATGTCTCTGCGAAGAGGAGAAGGTGCACCAGAAGGCAGAGCTGTCCTTGGTGAAAAAAATGGTCAATGGTGAAAAAAGGAAGGTTCTACATTTAGGCAAGGAAAACCAAATGCACATGTACAGTATATGTGGTACTTCGCTCAATAGTAGTAACTGTGAGAGGGATCTTGGAGTCCTAGTGGACAACCATTTAGATAGGAGCCAGCCGTGTGCGGCAGCTGCCAAAAAAGCCAACACAGTTCTAGGCTGCATCAACAGAGAGATAGAATCAAGATCACGTGAAATGTTAATACCAATTTATAAGGCCACACTTGGAATCCTGCATCCAATTTTGGACGCCATTTTGTAAAAAAGATGTGGAGACTCTAGAAAGAGTGCAGAGAAGAGCAACAAAGTGGATGAGGGGACTGGAGGCTAAATCATACGAAGAACGGTTGCAGGAACTGGGTATGTCTAGTTTAATGAAAAGAAGGACTAGGGGAGACATGATAACAGTCTTCCAGTATCTGAGGGGCTGCCCCAAAGAAGAGGAAGGCAAGCTCTTCTCCAAAGCACCTGAGGGCAGGACAAGAAACAACAGGTGGAAACGAATCAAGGAGAGAAGCAACTTAGAACTAAGGAGAAATTTCCTGACAGTGAGAACAATTAATCCGTGGAACAACTTGCCTCCAGAAGTTGTGAATGCTCCAACACTGGAAGTTTTTAAGAAGATGTTGGATAACCATTTGTCTGAAGTGGGGTAGGGTTTCCTGCCTAAGCAGGGGGTTGGACTAGAAGACCTCCAAGGTCCCTTCCAACTCGGTTATTCTTAAAACCTTTCCAACGTCTCTTGAACATTTCTGCTGCTTTTGGGCGAGGTTCCTCCGTCCGCAGAGAAGCCAGACTTTAACACCTAACTTTAACACACTTCACTGGTCAAGTGTGCCAAGAGGGGCTGGGTTTCCTCCAGATTTCCACATTAATTACCCTAATTGCACCCAGCGCTGTGTTCCTCCTGGACGGGCAGAGGTCACAGACTTTGCCTGTTCCTCCTGCAACGGAGGGCGCAGTGCCGGATCGGTTCCTTCGGCCTGCAGACGGTGTGGGCACGGGGCTCGGCTGCGAGGATGAAGGTTGAATTCGCTCCTCGCCACCTCCCGCTGGAGAGAAGGCTCCAAACGGCATCCGTGCTTCAATGGGTCTTCAGTTTTTTGTGCCTGGGTAAAACAAAAAAAAAAAAATTATTTTTAATATTAATTTTAATTCAGGGGACGTTTTTTAAGAATCTGGAGGCTGGGGGGTGGAGGATGGGAGGGGGCTGCTTTTTAAGGAGTTGCCAGAAAATCTCCACCAGTGCCTGCATTGCTCATCAAAATCGAAGGGTGCATTTTGCAAAAATAAGACACTGAGATGGACAGGCATCTGTTTTTGGAAGCTTGTTATAGGGTAGCGATCGGCCATTCTTGTCTGGACAGGTAGTCCTCAACTTACAACGATTCATTTAGCAGCCGAAGTTTCAACAGCACTGAAAACAGTGACCTTATCGCCGTTATTCACGCTTATGACGGTTGCAGCATTCCCGTGGTGAGGTGATCAGAATTTGGCAACCGCTTCATATTTATGACGGTTGTGTTGCAGTGTCCCGGGGGGGTGGGGGTGGGGGTGGGGGTGGGGTGGGGGTCACGTGATCCCCCTTTGCGATCTCCTGACAAGCAAAGTCGATGGGGAAAGCCCGATTCGCTTAACAACCGGGTTGTGGACTTAACAACGGCAGTGGCTCGCTTGCGGCGAGAAAGGTGTAAAATAGGGCGAAACTCACTTCACCGTTCAAAGTTACAACGGTACTGAAAAAAAGGCAGCTTTGGTTGCCATGATGTTAAAAAAGATGTGGAGACTCTAGAAAGAGTGCAGAGAAAAGCAACAAAGAGGATTAGGGGACTGGAGGCTAATATATATATATATATATATTCTCTTTTCGTAGGTCTTTATGTGTATTTTTCTCTCAGCCAGGTTTTTCCTACGTAAATTAAGATCTTTATACAGCCAGAGTTCAGTGAAATCTCATTCACTAGTTTCTAGGCTTTATCAGACAACAAACCAGCATTTTGCTGTCTGTTGTGAGACTTAAGGGAGACTAAGATAGATCTATTTCTGACTAGTTTGTCTTCTTCAGTTAGCCATACCCTCATCTCATGTCTCCTCCCTGTAAAGGTCAAATATTTATTTTATTCTCTTTCCGTAGGTCTTTATGTGTATTTTTCTCTCAGCCAGGTTTTTCCTACGTTTTTCCACTAGAAACTAGTGAATGAGATTTCACTGAACTATGGCTGTATAAAGATCTTGATTTACGTAGGAAAAACCTGGCTGAGAGAAATATATATATATATGTTTTCTGAGGTTTTCGCGGGTATTTGTATGTAGGTCTTTGGTTATTCGGGTTTTCTCCCGCGTAAAATTGGAAGTGTCTTGGTGACGTTTCAACGAAGTCTCATTCGTCATCTTCAGGCTGGTGTTTTCGGCTTCGTGCTTCTAAGAGCAATGTGAAATCGCAGCTGTTTCTTCCTTTTAACTGCTAGTGGGGGTGTGAACTGATTGGGTGGGAGCTTGGCTGTGTTCTGATTGGGTGGAGGTGTGTTCTGATTGGTTGGGGGTTTGGCTGTGCTCTGATTGGATGGGGGGTTGGCTGTGCTCTGATTGGATGGGGGTGTGTTCTGTTTAGGTGGGGGCTTGTTTGTGCTTGTGTTGGTCTGAGTTGCAGGGGGATTTGAGCTGGTGAGCTGCATTGCTGTTGTTTAGCTTCGCGTTCGTGGTCGTGCCACATCTTCATGGTGGGTGTCAGTTTGCTTCATGTATGGGTTGAAGGGATTTAAAGTGGCTAATGATGCAGCTGTGGTCTGGCTTCTGGTTTGTGGTCGTGCTTCATCGGTGTGGGTTTGCTTTTTGCGTGGATGTGTGGTGGTGACATCCTGTGTGGTTTTCGTGAGTGTGGGTCTGGTATATATAGGGTCCCCTATATATATATATATATATATAGGGGTGACATGATAGTATATTCCAATTTCTAAGGGATCACCACAAAGAAGGGGGGCGCAACCTATTCTCCAAAGCACCTGAGGGCAGGACAAGAAGCAATGGGTGGAAACTAATCCAGGAGAGAAGCAACCTAGAACTAAGGAGAAATTTCCTGACAGTGAGAACAATTAACCAGTGGAACAACTTGCCACCAGAAGTTGTGGGTGCTCCAACTTAATAAGAGATTGGGCAACCATTCATCTGAAAGGGTATAGATCTCCTGCTTGAGCAGGGGGTTGGACTAGAAGACCTCCAAGGTCCCTTCCGACTCTGCTATTCTTTTATTCCTGATTAGGGAATGAAACAGGTTAAGATGGTTTTGTTTTGTGGGATCCCTAACCATCCTCCATTTTTTTCCTCCAGCTCAGTGCTGCATTGCCCTCTTCATCCTCCTCCTCTTCACTCGCTTCTGGCTGATCAGTGCCCTCTACGCTGCCTGGTGGGCTTTCGACTGGGACACCCCGAGCAAAGGTGGGCGGAGATTCTGCTGCGTCCGGAATTCCATCCTCTGGCGATACATGAAAGATTATTTCCCCATGACGGTACGTGTCCCCCTACTGGCGAGGAGTATAATGGCATGTGAGAAAGACCTTGGGAGACGGAGGTCAAGAGATGCTGTGTGATGACCCCGGGCACGGCACAGAGATAACACAAACAGCTGGCAGTTCAAACCGGTCCTTTATTGTTACAAATTTCCCCAAATGCTCCCACGTTTCTGGCCAGTCCCAGAGCAAAGTGATGTCAAACCCCCACACACACCTCAAGCAGCCCCTGGCTGCAAATAGTCCAGCCCAGTGCTGTGTACACCAAGGCTGCACAGCAATAAATCCAGCAGAGCAAAGCAAGGAGTTCAAGAAGCAAAGTAATTAGTAATTGGTAAATTAGTAATTGGTAATTACCAAATTACCAAAGTAATTGGTAATTAGTTCAGAAAGCCAGAAAGAATGCAAGGACTCTTGGGAAGTTCAAACGTCGGCACTCAACACTTCAGGAACTCAGCGTTTGTTCCTGACAAATGCCCTTTCCCACAGCGTCTCCTTAAGTCTCATTCTCCAGGTGTGCCTTGTGAAAATGGGCGGGGCATTCTCCTTTTGAGTAGTCGGCTCAGTCTGCACTGTTCTCGCCTTCTCTCCACTCTCCGTGCTCTCAGATCAGGAGGAGACGGTCCTTGCTCCTCACATCTTCATCTTGCCCCTGTTCCTCCTTGTCTACAAGCTGTCCTAATCCTGAAAGGCCCTGGCCTGACTGGCCATGCCCTTCCCCATTTTTCTACGCCCCCTCAATCTCTGTTGGCTCAGGTTCCAGCTCATCTCCCCCCCTCCCCCCCGTAGATTCAGGCTCCAATGGGGGTATGACATGGAACAGTCAGTTAGGAAACAGTCAGATAAGAGACAGCATAGCCTCCAGCTGCACAATGGGTGGAGAGAGAGGTTGTAATTCAGATGACAGGAGATTTTCACAGGTAGTCCTCATTTAGTGAATGTTGGAGCAAAAGTAAGAACTGAAATCCATTTCACCATTACATTTGAAAAATGTCCACAGGCGGCCTTCGACTTATAACAATTTGTTTAGTGACGTTTTGAAGTTACAACAGCAACAGAAAAAAGCGACTTACGACTAGTTTTTCACACTTACGACCATGACTGCAACTCTGTGGTCATCTGATCAAAATTTGGATGACTCATATTTATGATGGTTGCAGTGTCGTGATCCCCTTTGGTGACCTTCTGACAAACAAAGTCAACTGGGGGGGCAGATTCACTTAACGACCTTGTGACTAACTGAACAACTGCAGTGATTCACTTAACAACGTTGGCAAGAAAGGTTGTAAAAGCGGGCAAAACCTCCCTGAACAATGTCTTGCTTAAGCAGTGGAAATTTTGAGGTCAACTCCGGTCGTAAGTCGAGGACTGCCTGTATCATAATTTCATGATTTCCCTTGTTCCATGCAAACAGTCCAAAGAGGGTTTCCAATTAGCGTTAAAATTTCAGTTAGTCCTCGGGTTTATTGAATGTCGAAATAAGATGGGCAATTTAACGGCAAAAAAAAAGGCATCCGATAATGTGCGCTAATGATAGCTTCATTAATCGAGGGATTTTATGCAAAAAGGATGTGCCACAGGAGGGAAAAACAAAGAGTGAATTGATTGAGGTTGAGGGACAAGCGGTAGGAAAATCTGTGATCTATTAGATCATTGTTTCATAGAGATTCCCTCCTCAGATGTCTTCAACAACGGTAGATGTCTCTGGAGATTCTCGGTCATCTGTGGTTGTCCCAAAGGTGCTTTTTCAAGAGGCAACTGGACTTTCTGTTTTTTTTTTTTAAGACGCTTTTCTTCTCATCCAAGAAGCTTCTTCAGCTTGACTGGATGGTGGGGAACAGAAGGATTTATATTCCTTGCAGACAAGACAGCTGGTCATTTGCATCCTTTTAGAGAGTCGTTGAGGCCATTTGGAGGTTTGTCTGTGTCCTCAGGGTCGCCTGAATAGTAGGGTCCCCTCAACAACCTCAACAAAAATTCCTGCAGCCAAGAAGGCTCCACACCCATTTGCACCACTCAGGTGACCCACAAACAAACCTCCAAGTGGCCTCAACAGCCCTCTAGAAGGATGCAAATGACCAACTGTCTGCAAGGAGTATCAATCCTTCCATTCTTCACCATCCCATCAGAACTGAAGAAGCTTCTTGGATGAGAAGCGAAATGTCTTCAAAAGAAAAACCAGAAAGTCCAGCTGTCCCTCGGAAAAAAGGGCATCTTTGGGACCACCGTGATAGAGTTTCTCACGTACTTGAAAAGATCTGAAACTTAATCCTCAATTTACGACCGTAACCGAGCCCAACATTTATGGCTGATTCCGGATCTCCGCACTTTCCGTAAGGCCCTGAAGGCGTTTTTATTTCAGCAAGCCAGCCTGGCCTGAATAGGTTTTATGGGTTAGTTTTTAATTGTATAGCTAGGGGTTTTAAATTGGGAGGCCAATTAATTTAATTTATTTTTAATTATCTTAACTTTTATATTGTATGTTATCTTAATTCTCGGCTGTTCATTGCCCTGAGTCCCTTCGGGGAGAAGGGCGGGATATAAATTCAATAAATAAAATAAATAAATAAATAAATAAATAATAAATGTTGCTAAGTGAGAAATTTATTAAGTGAATTCCCCCCTCCCCTTTTCACCATTTTTCTTGCCACATTTGTTAAGTGAAACACTGCAGTTGTTAAGTTAGTATCGGGCTTCCCCGTTGTGAATTGGGCTTCCCCGTTGTGAGAAGGTTGCAAAATCACTGGTTTGGTGATGTCATATCATCACCGCTACTGGCTCGGCCGAACCGGACCGAACCGGGAGGAACCCACCACTGGACCAGAGGAATGCTTTAATGGTTGTCAGTGTGAAAAAGGGTTGAAAATGAACTGTTGTAAGTCGAGGACTTCCTGTATATTAGATGTAGCAGGTGCATAAAATTCTTTTCCATGCAAAGTAACAGAGTCCTTAAATCCATGCCCGACGGATAAGATAATGGGTCTCTAAATAGACTAAACTCTAACCATAAACAAACCACTTTGATTGATACCAGCTCTGACCTCATTTAGCTTTTCAGTACAGACAAAGCAGCCAGGTGCTGCCCTCTGGTGTCAATGAATGAAAAAGCAGAAAGCTGGAGTCTGGATGCCATTTTTCAGACCAGAAAATTGTAAAAAAAAAATTAAAAAATTACAATTTTTTACAAACGTTTACAAAAATTGTAAAAATTGCAAAAAAAACCCCAACAAAACAGGAACAGCAACAACTGCAAGGCAGTTGTGAAGAGTCACAACTAATTTGGAGGCACAATTCAATAAAGGGGAAAATTATACTTCTGAAACTTTTCACCGTTGGAGACAATAAATGTTTGATTTCGCATGCTTGCAATACAGGTAGCCCTCAGCTTACAAACAGTTCGTTTAGTGACCATTTGAAGTTACAATGGCACTGAAAAAAGGGACTTATGACCGTGTTTCACACTTACGACTGTTGTAGTCACAAGATCCAAATTCAGCCGCTTGGCAACTGGCTCATATTTATGACGGTTGCAGTGTTCCCCGGAGTCATGTGATTCCCCTTTTGCATCCTTCTGACAAGCAAAGTCAGTGTGACTAACTTAACAACTGGAGTGTTTCATTTAACAACTGTGGCAAGCAAGGCTGTAAAATGGAGCAAAACTTACTTAACAACTGTCTCGCTTAGCAATGGACATTTTGGGCTCAATTGTGGTCGTACGTTGAGGACTACCTGTAGAAAGTACGCTAGAGCAGGACGTGAGCTGTTGTTTCAATAGTCCCTTGTCCACTGGGCACCATCTAACTGTTAGAACAATTAATCGGTGGAACAACTTGCCACCAGAAGTTGCAAATGCTCCAACACTGGAAGTTTTTAAGAAGAGATTGGATAACCATTTGTCTGAAATGGTATATAGCCATGATGGTGAACCTATGGCATGCGTGCCACAGGTGGCACACAGAAACCGCTCTGCAGGCACGCCAGCCTTTGCCCCAGCCCAGCTCCACCGGGCATGTGTGCGTGCCTCCCGCCGACAAGCTGGTTTTTGGGTCTCTGCCACGCATAGGCGAGGGGGGGGCGCATGCACAGGGGGCACTCGCATTGCATTTTGGGGGGTTGCATGTGCGCGCCATCCTCCGCACACCATTTTTTTTTTATTTTAAATTTGATTTATATGCCGCCCTTCTCCGGAGACTCAGGGCGGCTTACAATGCGTTAAGCAAAAGCCTTCATATTTTTGTATATTTATACAAAGTCAGCTTATTGCCCCCACAAACTGGGTCCTCATTTCACCTACCTTAGAAAGGATGGAAGGCTGAGTCAACCTTGAGCCTGGCGAGATTCGAACCTGCAGTAATTGCAGGCAGCTGTGTTAATAACAGGGTGCATAACCACTGTACTATCAAAGCCCTGGAAGGCCTCCTGCACCATCCTGGAACCCAAAGCAGGGCACAGGGGTGCCCCCGTGCCCCATTTTATTTTATTTTATTTATTTTAATTTATTTTAATTAGATTTGTATGCCGCCCTATCTCCATAGGACTCAGGGCGGCTCACAACAATTAAGATAAACAATCTCAATCCAAGTAAGAAACATGTTAAAATACATATTAAACACCTATTAAAATACATTAAAAATCAAAGCCCCATCAGTCCAGGCTGGGCAATTTAAACAGCCATGTTTTTAGTTCGCGGCGGAAAGTGCAAAGGCCATTTTGGCTTCCAGGTTAGTGCAGGAAGCTTTCCAGGCCCAAAACGGGGCACGGGGAGGTGTGTCTCATGCCAGCAGAGAGGCTACGGCAGCAGGCCATTCGCATGGGCAAAGAGGCTGCGGTGGCAGGCCGTTACCACTGGCAACGAGGCTGTGGCGGTAGGCTGTTGGTGCTGGCAAAGAGCCTGCAGGTGCAGGCCGTTCACGCTGGCAAAGAGGCAGTGGCGGAGTTCTGCCCAGCTGCGCCAACAAGGACCGGAAGTAGCTGTCCGGCGTGTTTTGGCTTCCAGGTTGGTGCAGGAGGCTTTCCAGGCCCAAAATGCGGTGCGGGGGTGCCGCATGAGGGTCCCCATGCCCCATTTTGGCCCTGGAAAGCCTCCTGCGCCAACCTGGAAGCCAAAACGGGGCACGGGGGGGCATGGCACATGCACGGGGCGGGACTGGGGCACATGCGCGGGGATGCGTGCCCATTCATGGGGGCAGGGCGCATGTGGGGGGTGCTCGCATTGCATTTTAGGAGTTCGGGCACGCACACGTGCATTCGTGCGCACACGTGCGTGCTTTGTGCACTTGGCATCAAAGCAAGGGGGGGGGGGGGTTGGACTAGATCCCTTCCAACTCTGTTTATTCTATTCTATTCTTCTTCTCTCAGCTCGTATGGGATTTTTTTTTATTTCCTCGGCCCTCCAAAACTGCTGTGGGAATAATATACCAAGTTAGGATAACCGCAAACGTTGCGTAATCCCGATCAGAGTACCGTGTGCTTCCTTCTCTTTTAAAGAGGAGAGGAGGAATTGGAGAGCGGGGGATAAACTGACGCGAGTAGCTGAATTGTGGTTTTTCTACTTTGGCAATCGAATCTAGAACGTGGCATCTTCCTGTCAACTTTACCCAGGTTGTTCCCACTTGAACGGGTTCAAAAGCCTCTTGGCGGTTGTGGGAAAGAGGTCTAAAGAGGGCTTTTTTTTTAAAAAAAGAGAGATCGCTGAGGAGGTCTTTTTCTCATGAAATTGTCTTTCTTTGATATGGTTCTTTGGCTTACGGCCAAACAGGTGTTGTGGGCTTTTGAAATGCAAGACAAAGGTTTGTTTTTGGCCTGCGATTTAAGGAGGAAGGTTGTACACATCACAAAAAAAAACAAAACCCACTATTCTTTTTTTCCCCCAAACTATCTTAACCTTTCCAAAATCAAGACCTTGATGTCAATACTTCAAAGCCTGAATTAACGTAACTTGCATTTGGGGTTGGCCTAAAAGGTTGCACAAAGCGGGCTGAGTTCGCACAACCCCCCCAAAAAAAAACTACTAGCCCAGATTAAAAAGGTAAATGTTCCCTTCGCATGTACGTGCTAGTTGTTCCTGACTCTAGGGGGCAGTGCAGGGGTGAAATCCAGCACGTTCTGACAGGTTCTGGAGAACCGGTAGCGGAAATTTTGAGTAGTTTGAAGAACCGGCAAATATCACCTCTGGCTGGCCCCAGAGTGGGGTGGGAATGGAGATTTTGTAGTATCCTTCCCCTGCCACGCTCACCAAGCCACACCCAGCAAGCCACACCACGCCCATCAAGCCACGCTCACAGAACTGGTAGTAAAAAAAATTGAATTTCACCACTGGGGCAGTGCTCATCTCCGTTTCAAAGCCGAAGAGCCAGTGCTATCCGAAGACGTCTCCGTGGTCATGTGGCTGGCAAAACTAAATGCCAAAGGCACATGGAACGCTGCGACCTTCCCACCAAAGGTGGTCCCTGTTTTTCTACTTGCATTTTTTTATGTGCTTTCGAACTGCTAGGTTGGCAGAAGATGGGATAAGTAACAGGAGCTCACCTTGTTACGCGGCACTAGGGATTCGAACCGCTGAACTGCC